>NW_013530935.1:60531-71360 GCF_000836235.2 Papilio xuthus | reverse complement strand
AAAGAATCGAAGTAGTGGGAACTAACTTGGATTCGTTCTGTATGGAGTTGAGCTGCTCGAGCTTGGCGCGGTGCTCGGCCTCGACGGCGGCCACCATCTGTCGCACGAGCGCCGCCAGCGCGTTGAACTGGCTCAGCGTGAGGCCGTTCTCCACGCACAGCGGGATCAGGAAGGGCAGCACCTTCGTCGCCATCACCTCCTTCGTTATGCCCAGCTTCTTGTGACTCAGCGCCACCTTGTATATGCCTGACCGCGCGCACCGTTCCCACAAAACTATTTACTTGCAATTCAATATACAACATTCAAAATATAGAAATGGTGAGAGACATACCTAGGATCCCCATCAGAACCGCCGGCTCTCGAGAGGGTATCTGCGGCAGGAACGGAATGATCTCGTCCAACACCAACCATTTGTCCAAGTGCTCCAGCAGCTTCCCCAAACAGAGCAGGCAATTGACGCGCACCGAGATGTAGCCGGTGCTGATGCAGAGCTTCTTGATGCGGGGCAGCAGCGCGTTCTTCATGGCGGGGTAGTCGATGAGGGCGGCGAAGGTCGGCAGCACGCACAAGCACAGCTCCTGGATCTGCTGCGCCTCGGACTCCAGCGCTCGGTACAGCATCGGCAGGATGTCACTCTTCACTTCCTCCCCGGGGGTCAGTTTCAGCAGAAGTTCCATTTTTTGCATAAATATGAGCAGAATTTGTATGGGATCTTGAATCAACATAACGGGCTTCAGTACGGGAAGTATGTACTTCACATACTCCTCTTTGGTTGAGTTTTCTGCAATCAAAAGAACATTGGGCAGCACGAACGGCACCATGGGGGGGTTGACGAACTCCTTGCTGAGACACGGAAGGATCCGGTATATGCAGATGCGATGAGGCATTTTCTGTATAACTTGAGGAAGTCCTTTGTAAAATTGTGACTTTTGCAAATTGTCCCACTGAAATAGTGAGTCCAAATAATTCAATGTTTTCACTCCAACATCTTCAAAGTATGGAATCTGAGAACAAATTACATAAATATTATCATTTTTTAAATTGTACAAATAATTTCCTAACATACACAATAAAGTGACTAGTGTGTAAGATAACAACTAGACAACACTCTGATACTCCACTATCTCTACTGTTGGTGAAGAAATACATTATTTTTATTTTATATTTTTACACTTACTTTTAAAAACTGGTGCGGGTCCGGCCGCAGCTCTGGTGTTGTGTTCAACATAAGCTTCACATATTCCCTGAGGCCCTCCGTCACGCAGAGCAAACGGGACTGAGGAAGGTTCCTCAGCTCATTTGCAAACTTCTTGAACTTCATGTAGTCATTTCCTATATTCCCCAATGACTGATGCCCCGTACTGTGCAAAGCGTAAATCAACATACCCAGAGAGTAAATATCACTTGCGGGGGAATGACTTGCAGACAAAATATATTCAGGTGCCAGGTAGTCTAAAGCGGGTTGGGTCAATGGGTGCAGCGCCTGACAGTACTCCGTGAACGGCCAAAATGGTGCTGCACCAGGAGAACTCTGATTTGCTATGCAGAAATCAAAACCAAATATTTTCCAAGCACCTTGCTGATTCACTACTATTGATTCGGGACTTATGTTGTGGTGAAGGAGCTTTACATCATTGTGGAGGAACGCCAGGCCCTCAGCAATTTGCATCAAACCATATTTTATTTCCACTTCATACAATTTATAATTAACCATATTATTGGGAATGGGTTGAGGCATATTTTCTGTGTTGCCTAAAATATTTGCCAGGCTTGCAAAGACAGGCTCGGTGGCAAATGCGAGACTCTCTCGGCTCTCCTCCAAGCTATGCTGCACCGTAAGGACCTGCGGATGGCGCAACTTTGTAAGCTGCACGATGCCGCGCCTCAATATCTCGATCATTACATCTTTGTCGGCTTTCGTCCAACGATCGAGAAGTTTCTTTTCAAACACAAATATAGAAGCTTCTTGTTTTGTTGATTTTTTGTAACCCTTATAAACTTTCCAAAGAAGACCTAGAAATTGATTGAAAAATGGTTATAAAAAGTTGATCTACGTTAGTGTTCCTACGCTGTTTTGCAATATTTAAACTCTTTTACCTGGTCCTGCGCTTGCAATAAATTGTGTTGCTTCAAATTCTCTTGTGACAGGATTTCCTGGTAAAACTCCAGATAATTGGGATACAGTATTACTAACCGACGAATAAAACTTATTAAAAACGTCCATTTTTACTAAGAAAAACTTCACTTTCTTTTAACCAAACAAAATTCATTCATCACAAATCCCTTAGGCGATTGACATTTTGACAAAACAATGACATATGACATTGACATTCTTTTCTTGCAATAAAACAAGCAATGGACAGCAACCCAACACCGACAAACAGCATTTTTGAACGTCCACCTAGGTATATTTAAAACAATTTTTAAAAGCTTATAAGCCGTGTATTTATTTCTAAATTATCTTTAATATTATTTAGAGACCTAGATCTAAAAACATACAAAACCTATTTAGTTTGGCTGATTATCGCAGGGCATACTAACTTCAGGAATTAAGAAGTAAAAATTAAATCAGGTGAAGTCATGATGACATCTAACACTTTGACATGTTTTGTTTTTATTTTTTAAGATATTAAAATATCTACTCAATCATAACTATTACAGTGTTTACTTTGTACGTATCGAAAAACAAACATACTGTCTTATATCTGATGCAAAAACACATATGTATTAAATAGAAAAACATTGTCAATTGATGTGGAAATAATGGAACTTTTTTGAAGCTAAAATGTTGATCCAAGTAAACATCAATATCTTTTTAATATTTCTCGCTATTCCTATTGTAGCAACAGAAAGTGATCCGTATTCTAAAGAGCCATACCGACCTTTGGGTCCTCTGGTAAAATGTAACTTTTTGCCTTTGGAGTTTCTGGACTGTGACGACCCCGTAGACCACAAAGGAAACGTGTCAGCCAAGGCAGCCGTAAGTCACGGGTGTTTGAAGTTCGGTGGAGTGAGATACGAGAAAGTGGAAAGAACAAAAGTTCAGTGTAAAGTGTTAGATGGTATTGAATGTTTTGGTTCCCGCAGCTTTCTGCGTGATGGTTTTCCGTGCGTGAGATACTCTGGACATTACTTCACGACTACGTTGATATACAGCATATTACTTGGATTCCTTGGTATGGATAGATTTTGCCTTGGGCAAACAGGCACAGCAGTTGGCAAGCTCTTAACTTTGGGTGGTCTAGGTATTTGGTGGATTGTTGATGTAATTCTCCTCATAACTAACAGTCTCCACCCAGAGGATGGTAGCAACTGGAATCCTTATGTTTAAAAGACTGGTGTTAGTATAAAATGTGGTCAATCTTGGTAAAACTAGTAACTATCAACTGTAACCAAATAGAGAAAGATGTACTATAATTATTAGTTTGTGTAAATAAATAAATTTATTACTACCACATTTGTTTCAATTCTGTAAATGTATATCTTCTTGTAAATTTTACCAATTTTATTTAAAGTCAAACCCTGAAATGCCCTTCAAAGGTGTCCTCTATGATTATACTTTTGGAGGCATTCATTATATTGAGACTTTTTGGTTAACATACGTGCCATTTTTTGCTCTTCACTTGCTTAGACTGTATGAATATGAAATAAATTCTGACACTTAGGGTTCATCTGTAACTGATGCTTTATAAAGTTGTTTCGGATCAATGGAATTATAAAATCGGTGTTGTTAAAATAGATAGTATGGATGGATTGTGTGAAGGAAGATATGCGTAGGAAGCGAGTGAATTCAGATATAAATACTGACAGAGATGTAGGGAAGAGTAGTACTTCGTATGTACACACTGTGCTGATCATACTTGATAAAAAAAATGTTGAAATTTTTGCAATCAATCCAAACCCTCTAGAACTAATAGGGTGTAGCTTTACTGTTGGTATCGCCAATTTATTGTGACAAGTAGCCAAATATACTTAGCCTCTTTTTTCTTTTCCTTGATGTTGAGATTTGGCCTAAAAGACTCGTTACTGGGCCCTAAAATAAAATAAAGATAAAAATACATTAGGTGTGTTGATTTGATCTGTTCTGTCAATTTGACATAAGCAAAAATATTAGGCAAAATAATGGAATATCATTTTCTTTAATATTCATAATTTTAATGTAAACTGTAACATTAAAATATATTAATCGAAACTTGTAGATTTAGCTTTTAAAGGTAAATTTAAGAAAGGTTGTTTTGAAGATGACGACAAATGTCCGCGCTTCGGTGTCGCAGATATTGCGAAATAAAGATGAAGGTGGCGATGATGAGGAAGAACCTAAGAAAAAATCAAGAGAGGACTGGAGAAAAGCTAAGGAGTTAGAAGAAGCGCGCAAAGCTGGAACTGCGCCAGCAGCGGTCGATGAAACAGGTTCGACGAACTATAACGAACAGGCTTCAAGAGTCTGAAAAACTTCCTATCATCGTGCCCAAGCAGATCTCACAAGGCAGTAAATAGTTTTGTGCTTAATTTTCCCTTTAATATCTAAATTATCTGTTTTAGGCAAAGACATAAATCCGCACATACCTCAGTACATATCGTCCGCGCCATGGTACTATGGCACAGCGGGCCCCACACTCAAGCACCAGCGGCCGCAAGCCGACCGGGAAGGACAGTTCACTAAACTTGACACATACTACAATAAAGGAGTTGATACTGTGAGTATTGTCACTTTTGGTCTGTTCATTTGTGGTTTATTGTAATATAAAATCACATTTTAATGTTTACATTCCATTTATAATATATTATCTGTTAACAGACAAAAGTAGCAACAAAATTCAGAAAGGGAGCCTGTGAAAATTGTGGAGCATTGACACATAAGAAGAAAGATTGTCTCGAACGTCCTCGGAAGGTGAACCACTATTTGTTATAAAGTTGTATGGGGTTATGTAAATAAAAATTCCTTAAATAATCATGAATCATGTATGTTTACATCCATTTAGTATCCATTCACTTTTATATATATTTTTAATTGACAGATTGGTGCCAAATTCACTAATGCAGCAATAGCACCAGATGAGTTTAACCAACCCAACCTGAACTTGAGCTATGATGGCAAGCGGGACAGGTGGAATGGCTATGACCCTGAACAACATAAAGCTATCATTGAGGAGTACCAGAAAGTTGAGGAAGCTAAGAGGGAATTAAGGGCCAAGAAACTAGAACAGGGTAGGCTGTATTCAGAACTCAGTAATATTTTTTATAAATTTTGAGTTATTGACATAACATTGTAATATTTATATTTACTATACTTTTAGACATGTTTAGGTAACAACTTTTGTTTTCAGATCCAACAGCGACTGAGGGTGATGACAAGGAGGAGGAGGATGAAGACAAGTATGTGGATGAGGTGGACATGCCCGGCACAAAGGTACACATTGTTCAATGTATAAGAATGTACGAAGCACATAATTTGTAATTCGGCCCATTTTTAAATGTGGAGTATTATATTTCCAGGTGGACTCCAAGCAACGTATTACAGTAAGGAACTTACGTATCAGAGAAGACACGGCCAAATACCTGAGGAATTTGGATCCAAATTCGGCATACTACGACCCTAAGACTCGTTCAATGAGGGACAATCCAAACCCAAGTGCTACCGAGTGAGTAGTCTCAAACCATAAGTTTCTTGCAAAACGTGAGACAGAATGAAGAGAATCTGTGTGTGGTAGGTGCGAGTATGCGGGGGAGAACTTCGTGCGGTTCACGGGGGACACGCGGGCGCACGGCGCGGCGCAGCTGTTCGCGTGGGAAGCGCACGCGCGCGGCCTTGACGTGCACCTGCTGGCCGAGCCCACCAAGCTGCAGCTGCTGCAGCGGCAGTACGACGAACGCAAGCAGCTACTCAAGACGCAGGTCACACACCATTAACTTTGCCATTCTTACAATTACATTTGTTGGCAGCTGTATCATCGGTCGACTTTTATGTATGTATTACTGTGTCAGGTAAAAGAGTCCGTGCTGGAGAGGTATGGAGGGGCGGAGCACCTGCAGGCGCCGCCGCGCGAGCTGCTCCTGGCGCAGAGCGAGGTGTTCACGCGCTACAACCGCGACGGCACGCTCGTGCAGGGACCCGAGAAGCAGCTCGCCAAGTATGTCCTACAATACCATACCGTCAACCGATATTTTTTCACCATTGCCTTAGTTATTTTTCCATATTTACTAAAGTATGTATGAGTAATATTGAGATTAGTTGCACATAGAACAATATTGTGTCGGTGCGCAGGAGCCAGTACGAGGAGGATGTGCTGGTCAACAACCACACGACGGTGTGGGGCTCGTACTGGCGTGACGGCCGCTGGGGCTACAAGTGCTGCCACTCCTTCATAAAGGTATCATATACAACGTGTACTTTTACTTGCGACATATTATAAAAACATGGAAAACGTATTAACGTGAAACGCAGCTCGCGTCTACATCAACTTGCATATTGAATGTGAGAGTGTATGGTTGTTGCAGATGTCGTACTGCGTGGGCGAGGCGGGCAAGTCCGTGGTGCTCGACGTGGCCCCCCACAACAACAACAACCTCACAGACAACAAAGATAAAGGTAGTAGTACTTCATATTTTCGTTTTTTTTTTAATTTAAAATTCAATTGTTGACTATTGTAAAAAATATTTCAGAAAAATGCGAAAATTCATCTTCGGAATCCAGCGCCAGTAGCAGTAGTTCATCTGAATCTGAAAACGACACCAGATCTAAAACTGAGAAGACGAGTAAGAAGAAGAAAAACAAAAAGAAAGCTAAGAAGAAGAAGAAGAAAGACCAGAAGAAGGAAAAGAAAGCAGTTGATAAACTGAAGAAGGTAAAATTTAAATTTTTCATCTATGTAAGACGCATTACATACAGTTTCAAATTTTCCGTATCGGCTTATTTTCTGTAAAGAAATGGATCTGAAAGAGACTAAACGTAAACTACATTTAAATGTGAACAGGCCCTAGAGGAGGAGGAGAGGAATCAAAAGCGCGCGGAGCACCTGCTGTCGGTGGACGAGCGCAAGCGTCCCTACAACAGTATGTACGAGGTAAAGGCGCCCACCGATGACCAGATGGAGGCCTACCTCATGAAACGCAAGCGGGAAGAAGACCCCATGTCGCAGTTTTTGTAAAACTATCAGAATAAAACAGATTGACTAAGTTTACTATTTTATTTTCCTAGATGAAATTTCTAAAACTTTCTTTCACTGACCAACATACTGCAGCAGAGAATATAAATACTGCAGTACTGAATACTGAAAAAAAATAAGCGTTTGTCACAGTTTGTCACATCGAAATCGTCTTTATATTCTGTAATTTAAGTCGAGATACTCTATGAACTATACTATATTGAGTATAGGGCAACACTGTTAATTTACTAAACGTCAGATTTTGTTTCATTCATATCATGTCAATTTTATTTCCCTTTTGATAGTGGGCAGTCTGTTTAAGTTTGTGATTGTTTATTTAAATAAAACATTATGATGGCTGACGACACGACAGCCGATGCAACGAGAAGACTAAATGTTAAAAAACAGACTCTAGATGATGCATATGCAGCGCCGGCAAATTTCTTAGAAATTGACGTGGTAAACCCAATAACAACGATGGGTGTCGGAAAAAAACGCTACACCGATTATGAGGTTCGCATGAGGGTAAGTCCACGGATATTGCGACGACGACGAGTAAACACTAATTGGATTAGGCGCCCGCGCGATAGCGATACGGCCGCGCGAAGTTGGTGGGCGTCTCTGCGGCCACGGTCGAGCCATACTAAGCGCTGTCCGATTCGATAATAATTCTATCAGGACGTATTTCCTGTTCGCAGACCAACCTGCCCGTGTTCAAAGTGAAGGAGTCGAGCGTAAGACGGCGGTACAGTGACTTTGAGTGGTTGAGGAATGAGTTGGAAAGAGATAGCAAGGTGAGTGCCCTCGCGCTCCGATAGCGCTGCGATTTCGTGCGTTATCAATAAATTGAAACAAAAGTGAATCTGCTCTGACCAATTGTTTGGCACAAAGTGACTCACTAAATTCATTATAACACTAAGATGAAAGATGTGCACCATGGGCTATAAAGATAGTATTGTTATTGATAAACATTCCACACCTACAAGTCATAAACATAGCTGAATATAACGATTATATTTAATTCTTGTCAAGGAATTTGTTTCATGTTTAACTTAATCAATTCCTTAATGAATGTTTGTGTTGATGTGCAACACATTGTTGTTGTATTAGTGTTGTGTTAATGCAACAGTGTGACTTACACAATGTCAACAGTAATATAGTATATGTGGTGGGATGTCACACTATCACTTTTGTTTATATACAGATTTAAAAGTTAACAAAATAGTCTAGAATATCATGATTTTGGCCTCACTTATACTTGACATTGAAGATATTATTTTATCCAATTATCAAGTATCTTATTGTAATTAACATAATTAAAACTGTCTTGAAATGTAAAGTATAGAAGTTATAAAGAAAGTATCCTGTGTGTGTGTGAATAGCATCATGATGATGAAACACATGACTGGGTGAATGAGTAATGCTGTTATATATCTCAGTAGCACATTCATTATATATGTACATATTTACTTCAATGATAGTTATGTCAATTATTGGATCTATATATATATATATATATATATATATATATAGTCTTAGGAGTTTTTACAAGATTTATTTCAACCAAAGAGATAAAACTTTTATTAGTCTCCAAAACTATTTCTTTAATTTTAATTTTATTCAAGTTGTATTTAATTTTATTTTTTAATCAAGTCATATAAATAAGTTGCATAACTTACATGATATTTGTATAATTATAATCTATATTTTGGTGAGTCTTATAACGTGTATATAGGAAAATAAATGGGGAAGTAAGTGATAGCTGACAACTCATATTGTATTGTTTGATTGCATCATAAAAGTAATGATTTGTCCTCTAAATGGGGAAATCGAACAGAAGAAATACAGAAATGGTAAATTGAAGTGATGCGGTGTTGACACTGCTAGCTAGGCCACTAGCTACTGTATAATGAACTATTTATTGTAATACTATTTTGTTGAGTTAGCTCATTGAGTGTGATTGCAGATTGTAGTCCCTCCTTTGCCCGGCAAAGCTCTCAAGAGACAGCTGCCCTTCCGCGGCGACGACGGCATATTTGAGGAGGAGTTTATTGAAGACCGCAGAAAAGGTACTGGTTTTATAATTTTACAACTTGTTTTTTATTGTAAAACAATTACTTTAGCCATTTTATATTGTTTGGGTATCTATTTAAATGAATCTTAAGAGATTTTGATTGCTCTTTGTTATATTTTCCATTCATAAATAACACAAATATTCAATATAAGTTTTAAAAGCTAGTATATAATTGAATTATCTAACATGAAGCAAGAGTGATGTATTGCATGCATTCATTACCATTAACATATATACTACGGATGCATCCTGATCTTGTAATCCTTAAGAAGCAAAAAAACTAGGTAATAATAACTAGAGATCGTGTTGTATGAGCAGTGACGTGCGCTTGCGCAGTGCACACGCAGCGCAGCGGCAGACGACCTCACTCTCTACTGTCTGTTAATGAATATACTCAGTACTTATACATACGTACACGTGAACACATTGCATTACATTATTGAAGTTCGCGTCGGTATGTGCTTAGTTTTAGTTATAAATTGTGTGGGCGGCGTGTTGCAGGACTGGAGGTGTTCATCAACAAGATCGCCGGACACCCGCTGGCGCAGAACGAGCGCTGCCTCCACATGTTTCTGCAGGAGCCCACCATCGACCGCAACTACGTGCCCGGCAAGATCCGCAACACGTAACCGCGCCCCCCCACCACCCCACCATCCCACCACCCCACAACAACAACCACCACCATCACCACCAGCACCAGCACGCCGTCGCTGCAAGCCGCGCTTTGGCCAACGGTCTTCACTCAACACTTTCTTTGTCGCCCAATTTGTTCGCTCCACATAGTGACTTACTTTTTGGGGAAAGCAGGTGCCGTGAACTCGACTGCGGTGTTAAAGTATCTGTCTCTATAATAAATTGTAATTAATTGTATAAAAAGTAGAGTTTGTGGCAATAGAGGCCGATCTTTTAGAAATAATTAAATAATTGTGATCTATTAAGTTATATAAATGTAAGCGGTCTCCGGATGCATAATAAATATGATCGTGTGAAAGTGAGCACAGCACAGCAGTTGAGTTGTTACATCGCAGCAAGGAGTAGCAGCAGTAGTGGAGCAGCGGACACCTGCAGCGCGGCGCCGTCTCACACTCACGTCTACACAACTGTCGTAAAGTTCCCGTCCTCTACATAAATTAAAACTCAAAACCAAACTAAACCATCTTACTGAGACAAAATCATGCAGGTTAGGTGAGAGTCGCGGCGTCGTCGTCATAGTGTTTTCGAACAACATTGTACTAAAGTTTAGTAGTTATTGTTTAAAATTAAGCAATATTATTGGATTCGTTAAATTTTAATTTAAATATATTTATCACGAGCCATTGGAAATGTAAGTTTGTTTGTCTTTAATCGTGTTGCCCTACTCGAGAGGGGAGTTGATGTAACGCTTTTATATATTTTGCGCGGATAAATCTCATTCATGTATAGTTTTGCTTATTTAAGAAATTATATTTATTACGAAGAATTACTCGAGAGAGATGAAGTGGCACTGACTCGTGCCGCGTACCGCGCGCTCGTATCTCGTGCCGCGTACCGCGCGCTCGTGCCTCGTGCCGCGTACCGCGCGCTCGTGCCTCGTGCCGCGTACCGCGCGCTCGTATCTCGTGCCACGTACC
>NW_013530935.1:41524-60336 GCF_000836235.2 Papilio xuthus | reverse complement strand
GCGCGCTCGTGCCTCGTGCCGCGTACCGCGCGCTCGTGCCTCGTGCCGCGCGCTCGTGCCTCGTGCCGAGTACCGCGCGCTCGTGCCTCGTACCGCGCACTCGTGCCTCGTAAAGCGCGTGCGTACCGAGAGCGGCCGGCGCTACGAGAGTGTTCTCAATACTTAGCTGTAGTTAGCTTTAGTTCAACATAATTTGAAGATCAGAGTAAATGCAATAAGTTTTTGACGATATTAAGGTCAAGGGAATGTTAATAAAGGTAAAACCTTTAAGATGAACCAGCAGAGACGTTCGCTCCAAACGATGTTAAGTAGTCAGCGCGGCTCGGTGGACTCCCGCTCGCGGTCCCGAGCCGTCGGCGGACCGCGCGAACCATACCATAGTACTGAGAGGAATATTATATGAATATTATGTTTGGTACAGACTATTTATACGTTATACTGTATTATGTCGATCATAATAGGATAATAAACAAATTTGCTATCATATCCCTCACCTTGTTTCTTTTCAAATACCCAATCCACCTGAACTGTAGAAGATAGCAAGCGTTCGAGCATGAGACGCGCAACAGTAGTAAACAATGAACAAAAGCGTGTGTTTATGTGCAAAATGATTTGTCAATTAAATAAGATAAAGTTGCAATTACGAGATTCTACTGTATACATTACACACTCGAAACTAATAAAATTGAGGTGAACCTGAGACGTCGCTCTCGTCCGGAGAAATAAACAAGAATAGAATTAAATGGCGATTGTGTGTATTCTGTGACGTGACGGCACACCTAGCTGAATCATGCCCGTGCACAGCAGTTGCTGCACGCTGGCACACTTCACCTCCACACCTTTCGGCTACTATAAACAGTAAGAAAATTATCTACTGTTTAAAATAATATCGCTCCACGGAGGTAAAACACAAATCTGTTTACTGTGATAAGTAATAATTAAATAATATATCAGTGTCATTGTTTGACATAAATAATCAATCAGTTCGTCTATATAAACAAGTGTACTTATATATTTTTTATATAAAAACGTAGCTATTGTATAAGTTAGATTGTAGATTTTGATTGAGAAATGGGAGAGCCGATGCCAAGGAACGTGCGGTCGGTGAAGAGCCGACTTGACACGATCAACCAGACGGAGGAGTCCGCGCTCAAGAGGATGTCGACGATGAACAAGGTGCAGTCGCACTTCCTGGTACCCTCGGAGAAGCTGGACAAGGTGACGCGGCGGGTGATCGCGCCCTACGCGCAGATCGAGCGCAAGGGGGTCAAGGAGGAAGAGGCGCGCGACTCCTACCTCGACATCTCCCGCTTCCAAGTCTTCCTCGAGGACTCCGTCGACCTGCAGGCGCTGCTCTGCGACACCGCCGCCGTCCTCAAGACCATCACCGACAGCTCTGGTCATCATCACATCACACACAACAACTTTATACCTACACACCATTCCCACAAAAATAATGGCTCTTACAATTTGTCCAACTTTGCAGGCGTATTTGTGTACATCGTGGACAAGCTCAAGAATGAGATCGTTCTAATGACGAAGAACATAAAGAATCCGGAGCGACACGAGGTCAACATACCCATCGGTGTGTGCCCTGTGTCTTCTCTCTGTCTCATTATTAATAGAGAAACTTTAGAAAATTTAATAAATATATGCAGTCGTACTAATAGTTATTTTAAACAGAACGCCTCTTATGTGTTGTGTATGCGGCGCAGAGGAGGGGAAGGTCGCGGCGGCGCACGTGGCGGCCACCAAGCGCCATCTTGTGCTGGCCGATGTGCAGCGCGACCGCCGCTTCGCACAAGGTCTGCGCTGGGTGGACGCCAAGACGGCAATGTGTGTGCCCGTGCTCAAGCCCGACGGCGACTGCTACGCAGTGCTCGAGCTCTACAGGACCCTCGCCGAACCCTACGATGACGTGCGTCCCATCCACTTTCCTCGAAGGCTCTTAGTTCTTTTTTAAATATACATATCTGGTGGTATTATATTTCTGTGTGTCCTTCAAAAAAAGTCTTTCCCCTCGCCATCGGCACACATTCTATTTAATAGCCGGCACGTGGCCCACATTCCTCACCCGTGCTGGTTGCAGCGCGCGGTGTACAGCTGCGCTAGTGTGGCGTGGTGGGCAGGCGCGGCGGCGCACCAGGCGGGCGCGCGCGCAACGCTGCAGCGCGCCGCACACCTCGACCTCGAGCTGCGCGCGCTGCTGCACGACTACTTCTGCGAGCGCGCCGCCCTCGACACCATGCTCACCGACATGCTCGTACAAAATTTCTCTATCTCTGCCATACTGAATTTACTAAATACCGGTTGGCACTGCCTCCACTTTCATCGGAAAAATTACGTCAAGTGGTTCAAACTGCATGTATGAAAGATTTTGAAGGTTACTTAAGTTTTGACTTTGTTGTATGTATCTTGTCATATCGTGCAAGAACTGTATGTAAATGGGTGTCGTTGCGAGATGTGGACGTGTGGCAGGCGATCGTGAAGTCGTTCATCGGCGCGATGCGCAGCAGCTTTTTGATCGTGGACCGGCAGCACATGGAGCAGCAGCTGGTGGCCGACGTGTGGGAGGACGGCTGGCAGTCGGAGCGCACCGCACTGCCCAAGAAGAAGGCCAAGGTCAAGTAAGTGCGGACACTACGCCTGGACCTTGTAAAGTAAATACTGTATCTCTTTATATATTCTCATATATCATTTTCATTATTTCGATGATGTGACTCACAAAATTATGATAACCGCAACTTAAAAAACGATGTTTAAAAAAATGTCCATGTGTTCGTTCCCTAGTTTAAGCGTGGAGCAGAGCCCAGCAGGCCTGGTGGCGCGCACCGGGGCTCCCCTCAACCTGCACGACGCCTTTCGTGACCCGCGCTTCTTGCGCGATATCGACCCCGCCACGGGCATGGTAGTGCGCTCCTCGCTCACATACCCCATCAAGGACAAGAAAGGCGTTATAGGTATACAAAATCATAGGGAATGTACTTAAGCAATGCAATTTATAAATAAATATTTTAATAATTAAGTCTTTAATTAAAAGAAGTATTTTAACGGTACGAGACGTGTTGCGTCGACGCAGGCGTGGTGCAGCTTGCCAACAAGGGTTCGGGGCGACCATTCGACGCGGAGGACGAGCAGATCTTCCAGGTGTTCGTGGACCACTGCGCGCTCATCGTCCACTTCTACCACATGCAGCAGAGCAAGCTCTATCACGTGCGTTATCTTGCTTGCTTGGACCGGCAAACACATTTACACAACCGTTCAAGTACAGTAGCTAAAAGTTAACACAATGATGGAAGATTGAATGGTCAAGAGGTAACTTAAAGATAATATGGACATGTCGCGGCGCAGGAGAACCTGAACCGCGTGTATTCGGAGCTGCTGGGGCTGCACCTGCGACCTTGCGGACACGACCTCGAGGAGCTGGAGACCAACAGCGCCATCGTGCCGCCCTTTAACTTTAAATCGTACCGTACTATATTTATACTTTGCTGTTTTTTTATAAAATTCTGAATAATTTCCTTTAGTAAAGATTCCGCTGCTCGTTTGCCTCCTTATGCTATAAAACCGTTTCGTCCTCATTGTGCGATGGTGTGCCAGCTTCAACTACCACATAAGCGAGGGCAGCCGCGAGGAGATGCCGGCGCTGGTCTGCCTCATGTACTCCGAGACGTTCGCCGCGCACAAACTGGAGCGCCGGAGGTTGGCGGACTTCGTGCTCACCGTCCTGGCCTGCTACCGGCCCAATCCCTACCACAACGCCGAGCACGCCTTCTGCTTCACCCACACCATGTACCTCATCCTGCGCGAGAACCCCGGATACTTTAGCTTCGTCGAGGTGATATGTGAGGCGAATCGCCGTGGGTGCTAGATGTATGCTAGATGTGCGGTAGCTGTGTGCACCGCCTCCTATGTGCGTTGTTCGCAGACGGCGGCGCTGATGCTAGCGGGCCTGTGCCACGATCTGGACCACCCCGGCTACAATAACAACTTCCTCAAGCTTTGCAAGCACCCGCTCGCCCACATGTACACCAGCTCGCAGCTCGAGCACCATCACTATTTCCTCGCCACAAAGATTATTGAGGTATCCCTTGTCCGCCTTTAGCGGCTCGTTATATGGCCAAACACGAGCTGAAGGTAAACTTACTACATAACAATACGATACAAACAAATTGATCAATATGTTTGTCTACAGATCTAGTTATACATTTCGTGACGTCACGTTTTTTTTTAAACCGCACTAAATTTTAAGCAGTTGAGTTGGTCAAAGCGAGCTAAACGTTTTGGCTATATGTATTTCTTAATTTGTAACTTAAGCTTACTGATTTTGTTTGATTCTTCAAAAAAAGTTTTATTTTTCATTGACTACAAGTTAATTACCTGAAAAAATCCAATGTCCCGTTTTAAGTGAAAAAATAAATGGTCACGTTAGTTATACGTAATGTTATGTAGGTAGCCGGTAATGTTTTGGAAGCCGAGGCAATGACCGCTGCCTGTGCGCGCGTGTTTCACCAGGACAAGAAGCTGCTGGGCAAACTGGAGGCGACCGAGCGCGAGGCGGTGCTGGAGGAGATGCGCTACGACATCCTCTGCACCGACCTGGCCGTGTACTTCGCCCTGCGCGCGCAGCTCGCGCCGCTCGTGGCCGACCGCGCCTTCAGCTGGGCCGACACCGCGCACCGCCGGCTGCTCAAGGTGCGCGTGCCTCCCCCTGGCCTCCTCACACCCGCCAACAAACGTGCAGCTTATGAGCGCCGCTTTCATTGCATGCGACAAAAAAGTTGACACAATGAAGGGTGTATCTGTTTACCGCAGGGTATTCTGATGACGACGAGCGACCTGTCCGGCTGCTGCAAGCCGTTCGGCGTGGCCAAGGCGATCACCGAGTCCATTTACGAGGAGTTTTACAATCAGGTAGCGGCGGCGCGGGCCGGATGACGTTGTGTTTGTATAGCTCGGTGCAGCAGTATTCTGTGGCGCAGGGCGACCGCGAGCGCGCCATGGGGTACACGCCGCTCAGCATGATGGACCGCAAGCGGCGCGTCAACCAGCCCGCCGAGCAGATCCAGTTCCTCTCGGTGGTGGTGCTGCCCTGCCTCATGCTGCTCACCAACATCTTCCCCAACACCAGCCCGCTCATGGATAACTGCAGGTCCGTCGCCTCACACAAAAACCGATACGCGTGTTGCCAGCCTCTTTGTAGCGGGCCGCGCTACGCGGTGCACCTAAAGTTGTATAATTTCCCTTATGTTTAAATGTGTGCGGGGCGGTGTATATAATACAACAGTATTGAGGTGTTGCAGGGAGACGCAGGAGGGCTGGCACGAGGAGATAGAGATGCGCGGCATGCGGCTGTGGCGGCAGGAGGACTCCACGCCGCCCAGCAGGAGCCGCGTCTTGCTCAAGGAGGACAACAACTAGCCCACCTCTTACTCCGCTCCGCTCCGAGCGATAGTCTATTATCTTGAAGTAAAATGATCGATCAATAAATCAATACATTCACCAGGAATAATGTGTTCAAAACTAATTAATAAAATATCATTTCATATTTCTAATAAATAATATATTATATTTACATCATATTTCAATGTACCCATCATTTTTGTGACGATTTTTTTTTAATTAAAAACTACAGTGAAATGTTATAAAAGACATTGAGCATTGATAAGTTATGGAACTAATTGTACTAAATCAATATAAACAAGTGAAATGATCTATTAATACATAATATAATACAAGATTTATCATTTTGCACATTAAATTCTATGACTGTGATGTAGTCGAGCACTAACAAAGAAATTCATCCCCTAAAGGTTTTAATTAAAACACTTAAATTAGACAGATTTTGTTGACATTTATCTGCATGCTATAATAAAACAAACTAGATGATATTTAGGAGCTGGGAGAAAGCTAATTGAATCAACTGCAATCAGTCAAATTAATTTAATCTTGTATAAGAACATTTTGAATATCATATACTGGCCACGTGAGGAATTGGATATTTGCTTACGAGATTAAGGCATTCAATTGAAACAAGGTGTACACACTATTGCAAACACCAAGGATCAATGTTTCAGATATAGTTTAAACATATGTCAACATTTTGATACAGTCACTATAATGCAGGGTGTGGATTTTTGACAAATCATGGCAATTAAGGACATTACTATGTGTAGGCTTGCAAATTGACTTCTTGATAAGTCAAGAAGTCAATTTACAAGCAATTACTAATTTTATATTATAAATATGAAGTATAGTGGATGGATGGATGTTTGTTTGAAGGTATCTCGAAATGGCTGAACCGATTTTTATGAAATTTGGCTCACATATAGAAGAAAGTCTGGAAGAACATATAGGCAGAGTCGCAGGCGACAGCAAGTACATGATAAATTACTTATACCGAAATTAGTGTTGATACATATTTATGGTGATACATATAACCACTTTGACGTACATAATATCCTTCACCAGCATTCAAAGTGTTAAAACATGTATTTAACAAGTGTACTTTATTCATTACATATACTAAGTAAATGCTGACTTATGCATTATTTTGTAACAAATTGAGGTTTATTGAATGTTTAAACAATAAGTGTTACAATGAGCTAGACTGTGTGACATGTTCATTACCACTGACACCCAGTTGGTGTACACACAAACAAATTCTGCCACAAAACACAATTTCAAGGTAGATTTGAGTTCTTCACACAATTTTATTGTGCTTTTTCAATTTTTTTATCAGTTTCAACCATTTGTCTTATTTATAAGGACAAAAACTATGCTGATGACCTACGGCCAAGTTATAAGCTTTTTCTCTTTTTTATGTGGTGGTGCTTCACAAACCAGAGTCTGTAAAATAATGATATAATTATAAAGTATTGAACATAAGAACAGTTGAATATCAATAATCTGGTTCTATTCTAAAGCCGAGTTTGTTTTCTCAATATCTAATCAAATTATATAGATTAAAGAAACACTTACTGAATCCACTGAAATTTTCCTTTTGAAAGTGTCAGATTCATTGTTTATTTTTTTATTATCGAGTTTAATCCTTTTCATGTGCCCCGACAACAAATCAGGCGGCTTTAATCTCTTACTAAGCATATGTGAAACATTGTTGTTGTTTTTATTATCGCTAGCCAGGCCCACTTTAACTGGCGGCTCGGGGCTTACATGCCGACCTCTACTTAATGCCTTCCCTCGGCCGGAATCGCGATGTTTCCTTTGGCCGTAAGGGACACAATAATGATGAAATAATTCTAATATGTCATCCCTAGTCATGGAATCCATATTAGGTACTCGCAAATGTCGCTATAAAATACAAATATTAGTGTAATTGTCAATCGTTACTGCATAGCATACACAAGGTAATAAATTTAAAATACCTGTTGTATTATGGTAGTAAGTTGCTCATTCGTTAATAGTTCAGGATGTAGCAACATATCAAATGGGACATTAGACATTTTTAAGATAATATAATACAGTTCTTAGGTACATAATGGTGAACTTATTTCATTATGTTAGTTATTGTTGATTTTTTTGTACTGGACAGCATAACACAAGTGCCGAAAACCGCCATAATAATTGTCATCTGTCTATGTGACACTAAGTTTTGCGAGACTCTTTGCTACCAGCTCAATTTGTCATTCATATCATTCCTTTGAACACTAAAGTTGCTATACATGGTTTTTATATACTCTTTGGACATGGTTTTCATACAATTCATTTGTCAGTTATATACTCTTTGTCAGTTGACCTAAAGGTCTATGTTACCAAGTCATAAAATTAGAAAAAATAAATAAATCACTTGTCAGCTGTCAATCGTTGTTGCTGTCAAATTGTAGGCTTCGGTTGTTTGCTTCACAGATTTTTTACTTTTTATTTTAAACATTTGAAGCTGTTTTATTGAAATATATTTAATATTTATGCGTATTTCAGCGTTATAGGAATAAATGTTTGGTTCATTCTTTTACCTCTGACCGTTGTTAATTTTGTAAAGCAAAGCGCTGCTGTTTTTTTTCTTCTTAAAATATCGAGAACAAAATAAACCTCGCAAAACGTATAAATACCTTCATGTTAGAGAGAAATATTTTTGGAACAAGTGTTTAAGTGCTGAAAAATTACGCGCAAATGCCAAGAGTCGTCAGGGTCACACCGATGCGAGAACTCGATCGGTATAGTGTTACTCTGGGGTACTATGCTGTTTATCAGTGCCTTGGCGATTGGCATGATTACCGGCCTGCAAAATGTCACGACGGAGGTGTCGACGACGGACAGTGACGTCACCGTTACGACGGAGGACATGGGTCTCGTGGAGCCGACGAGCCTCACGCCTCCCGTCAGCGACTCGGTCAACGTGACGCTACAGGAGCGGCCGTCGATGTGGGACGTGTACTTGCACCACTGTCCCAAGTGGCGGCCGGTTAACCACATTTTCTTCCAACTGGCGAATGGGTGTTTCTTGGTGTCATTCCTGGCGCCGCATACGCCGGCGGGACTTGTGTGGCTGCGCGTGGCGCTCGTGCTCGGCTGCGCGTTCTCCGGTCTGTGGGCGTGGAGCGTCCAGTGCTACCTGGACGCCGTGTTGTGGAACAGTGCATTTGTAGTGATTAACTTTGTGTATTTTGCAGTGCAGTTCTATTTGATGCGACCTATAAAGTTCCATAAGGAAATTGAAGAGGTGAGATTTTTTCTTTCATTAGCCTAAAAGTTATTTATAGGGGTTTGTCCTTGATAAACTTACACCAATTAGATTAGTGTAAAGATGGACTGTTAGCCATGTGTGTTCCTGCAAATGGAGGGTTCCTTTTGCTATAATTAATAGAAATAAATGGATTAATGGTTTCTGAGTCATAATCATTAATGTTTTAGGCAATGTTAGGCAATTCATGTTGTTAATATTGCTTTTGCCAGCATGAAGTGTGTCATGGCAAACTCTGCATCTGCTGCATTCTTTTCATGATTACCTAGCTCACTGTCACACCCTGTTTCTCCCGAGTCACACATACTTGTAAAAAGTATAACAGGTTGTTACTAAATAAGTTTTATAATATTGTTTTCATACTAAAATAATTCATATTGTGACTAAATAAGAAAGTTAACTAAGCTGATAAGGATGTGATAGTTCTCTCAGCATGTCTGCTCTGCTCTCTGGTATATATAACAAGAAACACTCTCCTACATAACATTAATGTACTCTTTTTGTTTAATTATGAATTATTATATTTATATTGTTATTTGTTTCAATATTCTGGGGAATGTTTTTGTGCTAACAAATTTTAGTAAAATTAATTTAAGTAATTTAGTTATTACATGCATTCTCTCTCTATCTATCTCTCTGAATTACATAAGTTTTGTAGCAATATATAAAGCTGTACTATATAACACCACAGTAATATAATATAATATATAAGCTTTCTTGGCTCACAACAATCAGTCAGGCTGCTGGGGAATTAAGCTTACTAATTTTAAATTAAAATATAAAAAAACTATACAATTCATATATACTTTTTACAATCATCTGAAAATGTTACAAAGTATGGAGTGTCTCATCCCCATATCCCAAGTATTTTTTATGGGCACCTTCTACTTTGTACAATAAAGAGCTTGGCTTTTATTTTTTTATTCTAGTACATTTGTCGAGGTAATGGTCTTTTTGTTTTATTTTTAAATTAGTTGTTATATTAGAGGAGTTGTGCAACGTTAACTTGCAATTAAGCAAAGTAGAACAAATAAAAGTGCAGTTGAAAGATCTCGCATTTCTCCCCAATCAAAACGTCAGCTGATGTAATCAGCAATGGGTCACGGGGCCGCCGAGAAGCGAGGGGGGGGGGGCGGTCAGTGGCCGCGGATAGGGCAGGGTGCGCCCTGTACATTGATTTTATTTAGTAAAACTCGTACGCGAAACTGGTAAAAGACGAGTGGTACATAGGTGGAGAGTGCGGCGACTGTGTCACTATTATCAACTACGTCAATACAAATGACCGATAATGTTTACATAGAACATGTTGTCTCTATCCAACTTAAACAATTTGTGTTGATTTTAGATGCTAGTGGCCGCGCTAATCACTTTCCAATGGCCGCCCGCTGCCCGCTCCCGCTCGTGTCTTGTGCATTGTGCAATACCACAGTGACACAACGAATGAGAAACGAATAAACTGTTGGTCTATATCACATTACCGCAATACACTATTCAATTACATGTAAAAAGGCAAACGAAATTATTTATATGTTACAATTTCAAAAATTTTGAACGTTAAACATTGGAGACTTACATTCCATTTATTAGTGTTCCGTTCCGTGTAATTAGTATTGCTATGTTTATGTCAAATCTTAGCCAGTTTGTGGCGCTGTTCTGGAGATTACCCGTACCAAAAGCGACATTTGCGGACAGTCAGACATACAGACAAATACTTTAATAATTAGTTTTTCGTTATCAGCTGCGCAAATAAATCAAATTAATATTTTTATACAAACACTCTAATTTTATTAATATGGATAAATTTTTAATCTTATCTCGAGGAAATGTGAAAGGAAAATTATGCTAAATCTTCTTGCTCAATAACAGTGAAGGCGAACAAGACGTCCCGCTACTGACACATAGAGAGAACCAAACTTTCATTAGTCGTATCTAGAAATGACCATGTCAATGATTAATATACACCTAAACTAGCTGTCGCCAGCGACTCCGAATCCTTCAGACTATGTTTTACATCTATGCCAGACCCATGCAGACGTTCTGAAGATAACTAACTTTCGCATTTGTAAATTTAGTAAGATTTTTTGTATCGGCTAATGCTGTGCAATACACTAGACTGAAAACTACATTAGAGATTTTCTGTTCGATTAAGAACTTACGTCCTCCTTGTGTGTGTAGTAAAGTCTTTACGTTAGCGGCGCGTGTCCCAGAATCCCCGCGCAGTGAGCACTATCGGGGGCGAGGGGTGCGCCCCTCCCCTCCTCGATTGCTAGTATTGAAGCTTATTCGTGAGTTGGGGCGGACTGGCGCCACCGCCGACGACGCTAATGAACTTTGATGTATGGCTGCAATGCGGTTTGTGCAAGCCATACGTACAATTTGGAAGAAAAACATTGACCTCCTTTCACACTATTATCAATCGAATAATACACTTCAAACTTATAAACATTACAGAATAGTGTCTACTTACTTTAGTTAGGTAACATAAAGGTACTTATAGTACATCTCCAATCTCCAACTTAACAAATTCCACTCAAATCTGAATTATTCACGGACGGTTTGAATCCGTTTGTAGAGCGGCGCTAGGACAGGTCCCAAGTTGTTAAATAAAAGTGGCCTTACATCATATTGAGAATTTTAAAAAAGAGCAGCATTTCCAAAGCTCTTTAGGATATTGTCTTGAGATGGGGATGGAACATATATTCTTTTCCTCGCCGAATGTTATTTGTTTGCGAGGAGACGACGGAGCTGCGGCTGCTCGCGATGATATTGAATGGATAACGTAAAAAAGCCTTAATAGCACGTGAAGCCGCAAGCCGCATACAATGGAGCGGAGTGGATGGCACTGCCCCGCCACTTGGCTCGTGAGGTAAGTAGGTCGTCGTCCGTCGCCCGTGACGTCACTCCGTACCTGTCGAGCCGGTCGTTACCGACGCCGATGTTGATTGCAAGCTTCCTTCCCTTTTCTCACCGCCTTATTACTATTTTTCTATTGGCTTACCTTAAAATGCTATAAACGATGATAATATTAAAATCAAATAATCTCTTTAAAACTTCAGTATTTTGTTTATTTCCGTAGTAATAATATATATTGTTTAAACATAGCTGTGAGATGTGTGATCATGCTCCAACGACCCTCTACGGAGGTAACAGCTGGACACGCCATCAAAACTATTCACTCAATTAGATCCAGATTAGATTACTCATCCAACAAATATATTTTTTAGATTTCGTACAAACACAACAAGCGTATCATCTAATGCTTAAATATATGAATAGTCGCCGATTCCGCTTCCTATACTAGCATATAAATGCTAGTATAATACTAGTTGTATTGATATGAAATGCTGTCGAGCGGGCAGTGTAACATTTACTTGTCCACGTGTTCTGTCTTCATTACAAATACGGTGAGACACGGGAGAAAATAACTTACATTGTGTATTGTTAGCTTTTAGTAAAGCTTGAACGTAATATTCTTGTAACTTGCCGGAGACTAACTTGTTCAGATTAGTTTTTAACCCGTGAACCCTGATGTTTGTGCCGCCTTCAGATGTATAAAAATTAACAAAGCATAAACAATCCGCCACTAGCGCAGCTTTCTCTCTCATAAATAACAAACCTGTTCAAATCACATACTATCTGTCGAGAATCAGATTTCCACCTTGGTAGGTTTTGTTCTATAGAAACGTCTATAAATATATAATACATATATTGACAGGCATGTTGTGAAACGTGTGGGGAACAGCAAGCAGACATTGAGTTGTATTTCATTTGGCCGCATGCCGCCACAGCGAAGGGTTTCTTCTCCTGGTAAACAAGTTCATTTCCTTAATGTATATACTTTTTTTTGCGTAAATAATCTTGTTTGGTTTACCTTTGAACATGGATCACCGAAACAGTTTCCGGAATGAGTACGTTCTTATTTATTTGTCTAGATTCTATTTCGGAAGGCTACGCATAAATATATCTTACTACTAATTATAAATGCGAATGTTTAGATGTATGGATGTATGTTTGTTTGAAGGTATCTCCAGACCGCTGAACGGATCTCCATGAAATTTGGCACAAATATCGAACATAGTCTGGAAGAACACATAGGCTACTAATTATGTTTTTTTATTAATTCCACGAGAACGAAGTCGCATTTCTTGTAATGTCTAATATTAGCTTGCGAAAAACAGTTTGGACATATGCATATATGTTTAGGCTAAAGTGTAATTGAAACACTATGTATGTTTTTTTTTATATTTGGGCCCTAATATTTAAAGTTGTGGTCTGAATTAATCACTATTTGAGTGTTGTTTACGGAAGTTTGTCCCGCGGGCAATATAATTTGCGGGGCCCTTGTGTTCGTACCTGTCCCCGTCTGCCCTGTTCAGATAAAATGGTGATTATAACAGTTACCGATCGTCCAGCATCCAAGTGTCTGCTAGATTATATACTTTAATAGTCATTTATCATTTGGCCCGAAGCCAAGTAACGTAGAAGTCTTTCTAACAAGTTGGTTCTCTTCAACTTGTCCGAGTGTCTCAGAACCCCGACATAGTATGCAACTTAGCAATTATTATTCAATGTTAATTTCTAACAGAACATAAAGTATTTCGTTCAAGATTCATATTGAAATAATGGTTAGGTCCATATTGTAGCTACTTTATTAGTAAACCGCATAAAGTTGAATGAAAATCTAGCAATACACAGTGAACAGTGTGAGCTCGCAGCCGACTCCGTGACAGTTATTGAGTCCGCTATCTGTAACCAATTCTCCCACACGACCCACACCTTCACAAGGCCGTCAATTAAAATGGCGGTAGTACAAGGAGCCAGTTTCTAGCCAGTTCAAATGGCGAGTTTCTATTTTAAAAAAATATTTATAATTTTCTCAATACAATATTTTTATCTTGTTACTGACGTAAATGTATCTGAAGATGCGAGCAGGTGGAATTAACTGCGTCAATTAAATCCTATTAGTAAAGATTAAAGTTGTCGTCATTTTCTCCTTGAAGGTCGTTCCCCGATGTTTGATTTATTCTCACTATCTACACTAGTTCTCTTGTATCTCAATATTTTGCCTAACTTAAACTAATTAGAAACGGCTAAACGCAAGTATATTATCCGATGTTTCCTCTCAATAGTGTTTCAGACCCTAAAATTGCAGTAAACACTGTAATACATTTGTATTCCTTAGGAAAGATTTGTTAGGAGTAAATTTGAAAGGACAGGCCAATAGCGTAGCACGAAACCAAGTACTCGTCGGGCTAGACAAAGTCGATGTTTGTGTGCATTTGGACTCCGGGGGCGCGGGCGAGCCGAGTCTGTTGTAGTCTCCGCCACCCCGCACGTAGTCGCAACTCACCGCAGGCAGCGGACCCGACCAGCCAGATTATTGTTTTCCGGCCGGTATGGCGCACCCACCCACCCTCCATTGTTATGGCTTTCAAACCGAAGTCACTTTTTTGTTTTGTTCGGAATACCTACTGATCACTCTTTTTATACAAAAATCGTTTTTGTTTTGAGCTAACCAGGACCACCAACGGAACAGTGTGCACGTTGTTGGTGAAATTATTATAAAACATTATCCTAATACGTATATAAACTTTTCAAACATTTCTGAAAGTTAGTATAAATCTGGTTTTGTCTCTTTGTACCTTATTGTGGCTTATCTTATTATTACTACTTATAATATCACTTGAATACTTTATGACGCCTGGCAATTTGTGTGACGGCGAAGGCTCTGCTTTGCTCACTGGACATCATTTGTTTTCGTTGAAGACAGAATAGAGCGTGGCCGGCAGATACTTCCTGCGTGCAAACTCGTCCAACTTTGTTGCTCGTTGAACTCTTTTTGTCCTCAAAATTGTGTTGATGACATAATTCTCATTTGTATTTTCAATACAAATAAGTGTATTGTTACGTTTATAATATAGTTACACAAAGAATAAATTGACACTTGCCCTTTCTGCGTACATATATTTAAAGGAACAGAGTTATGAACAAACAAATTGGGTTGTGAACAGATTTTTGTGTCGGCAGGTATACGTGGCTCTGTTCGCACCTCTGCGCGTGTCGCGGCGGCAGTTCCGGCGCGTGCTGCAATGCATGCGCAGCGTGCGCCACCTCAAGTGCCACGAGCTTTACGCGCACGAGAAGGTCACCAAGGTGGACAGCCTTTCGCTCGTGCTCTCCGGCAAGTGAGTACCGCACCGCTATCCCACCTTGCTCTCACTGCATCGAGTTTAGAGCAAACGCGCCGCTTAACATAGTCACTGCATTGTTCGGTAAACACTTCCGAGTGGAGTGGCCGGCTCTCGATCAGAGTCTGAGGGGAGGGTTTAGTGGAGCAGGCCTGCCATCGGTATATGACAACATCCATTCACATAGCACTTTAACTTAACATAATTGTTGCACACCTTGCACGATATCATCTAAGTGATTGTACTTTTATTGGAATATTATTTTATGGTTTTCATCATCAATTGTAATTCAAATGTAAATTGTAATATCGAGCAAGGAAGGAGACTATAAGCATACGCACACCATATATATGCTTATTTTATGACATATTAATCTGCGTGTCCAGTGCGTAATTTATGTGTTGCCGTCTTGAACATGCGCTTCAACCGTTTACTGGCTAAGTATTCCGAGAATTGCAGCCATCAGGCGACCACAAATAGCCCGCGCCGCGCCGCCGACCGGCTGACGCTGCCGGCTGTCGCTGCCGGCCCTCGAATACGACACCGATTTCATTGATTCAAACATGAGGCTCATATTAAGTCATATACTTTACCGATTATGCGTTATATTTTTTAATAAAATAACTTATATAAACGTTTAATTGAGCAAACTCTACCCTAGGAACATCAATATTCTTCCCTATTAAATATCAAATTCGTCAGTACCTAAGTTGTTAAATTTGTAGTGTGTTACTTCCACTTAAATAAGCATACAAGCTTAGTAATTGTGCAAGCAGGCCGCACGTCGGCTACTAGTCGCCTCAAGCAAGGCTACTCTTGTTCGTCACCTAAGTCCATATACAATTATAATAACATTGGCACATTTCATTGTCTCGATGTCTGATATTTCATTAATTATCCATGTGCATGTGCTGCATCACTTGCAGTAGTCACGTATGCAGGTACAATATTATTTGTCTTGTTAAGAGTTCATCACCCTGTTAACTAAATTTATTAAGAAAATTGGTGATGTATAAAACAAAGGTACGACATATCTGTTTGTTTGCTTTGTGTGTTACGCAATACGCAAAAGATTCAATTAATGCCAGAGCATTGGTAGTGGCAGCAGTAGGTGGCGGGTACAGCGAGTGAGAGCGACTTGCTCTGACCTCGCTTTATGAATGAATGTGATTGCCAGCGATTGTATTGATTGTAAGTGAGGTGGCGGTGTTGGTGGTGGCTGTGGCGGGGCTCACTACGGCGCGCTGCCTACATTATATTAAAATGTATTACATAATTGAATGGCCGTGTCTTTCAAGTTTTCACTTCTTCAAAGTTATTGTAAATATTTCGTGTGCACATGTTTCATTTTAATACAACATTTTAGCAAAGATACTTGACATCGCATACAGTTATTTTGTGCAGTGGTTGGTGCACTCTTAGCATTTCTACGGAAAACATTAAAGCAATGCTCGCGTTCTTATGCACAGTCTATCGATGCTGAAATTTTGTAACAGTAAAAAACATGTTTAACTAGTAATTTAATTCCAAACGGTGTAACATCTACATCCCGGGAGGTTCGGCAGGACTTACAAACGCCCGCCACGCCGGCGACACCCTTCGGCAAATTTAACTTTTGTCGAACTTATATAAAAGGTCAAACTGCTCTTTACTGACATTTTGGAAAGGCCGAAAACATATAGCCAGATGTGTATTTTGCTTGTCCTGATATTCGTGATGATGTTCGTACGCGATAATATTATTTGCGTAAATAAAGATAATAATAAAGGTAAGGTGGGTCAACATCGGTGATACTGCCGCAGACTACCTAGGTAACGATTTCGCACACAGTTCTTAATGTATGTATGTATGTCGCGGTCGCGGCGGCGGCAGCGACGATCAGAGGTCGCGAAGAGCCGGTCGGCGATAGCAATCAATATTGCTTTTACGTCGCCGACCCATATAAAGTTATGATTTTTGGACAAATGTAACGCGTGGCGTTGAACTATCGTTAATTGAAGACAAACGCCACAAAAAACGACGTTCAGCTTTGTTTATCTTTATAGCTATTAGTGATCATGGATTAGATTAAAGTAAAAAGTTTAGTGCACATGCATAGCGGATGTCTCATGAGAAAGCGTAGTACATGCATTGTGCGTGAAGTGGGCGTTGTGTTCTCCCCAGGCTGGTGGTGTCGCAGAGCCAGCGCGCGCTGCACATCGTCTTCCCGCACCACTTCCTCGACTCGCCCGAATGGTTCGGTGTCTCCACTGATGAATATTTTCAGGTAATCTTTGATCATTACTTATATTCTTGTATTTATGTTTCACGTTTATTTATTTTTTCTACATTATAAGGTTATTTCTGAAAGTGTGACAAGCTGTGGTCGCAGCTAGTAGGACAGGAATAATGTGTGCACATTGTAACAAGGTTGGGGGTGTGGGATACTTTGCAGGTGTCGATAATGGCGATGGAGGAATCGCGCGTGCTGGTGTGGCACCGCGACAAGCTGAAGCTGTCCATCATGTCGGACGGCTTCCTGCAGGCCGTCTTCGACCACATCCTCGGCCGCGACGTCGTGCACAAGCTCATGCAGGTAATAAACACATACATACACACACACACGAAAACTGGTTATAATAAATGATCCGTTTGCTCGTTTGTAAACTTACTCCAAAAAAAATGCAGTGATTAATCTGTTCACGTACTGAGAAAATGGTCGACCTGCTGGAATGTGGTGTTGTGTCTGCTGTCTCGTGTGAAGTGACGAGGTGCTGTGGCGCGACGTTGCAGGTGAGCGAGACGATGGCGGCGAGCAACGGCCACCTGCCCAACTGCTACGAGGAGGGGGAGGACAAGCCCATGCTGGTGGTGAAGAAGGCGGGCGACGGGCCCGGCATCACCGCCCTGCTCAACCGGCAGCTGCAGGGTGAGTGGCCGCACCCAGTGCCATCTGTCTTAACCTTACCTTCTACTCACACTCGTTACATACATTAATCATTGTTCAAAAATATGTATTGACTTACGTCCATTGTGGAGAGTTGTCAGATAGTGGTGGAGGCGCACGGCGGCGCTGAATGTCGCCCGCGTCTTACTGCATCAATATCAAACATTAGCTCATCTTAGGGCGGTCCTATTATCACATAGAATAATCCTTGTTCCAGTCGAAGGATTCATTTTCCGTGCTTTTGTAGTTTTGTTGTCTTCCTGTAGATCGTTGCATGTAAATGCTTGGATGTGTTGACGGTTGATGGCAACAAGCATATAATCTATCTATATATCTTTAACTTATGTAGCATACAGATGAATTATAGAATAGCTCTTAGAAAAAATTTTATTCCCGGTAAATGTACGATTCCTTTGGCTTTCGGCTGGCAAATGAACAACGAAGAACACAAAAAAGTAAATCTCGGCAAAGACCTTGTATGAATGCTATGTTAGTTTGGGCGGGATAGTTGTGCTGCGCTGCCTCGTGCCTTGCGCCCTCGCATGTGTCATGTCATCAGCCAGCGACTGACAGCTTTATGTGGGCTCGTGCTCTGCAATCACTTTGCTGATAGTTTCAGTATTCCTAAATTAGAACACTCGGTCTGTTTCTATGTTATTTCTATTAATATAAGTGTAGGAATTGTGTGAACCATTAGGGAATTCACAAAGCTCGCTTTCGGTGTAAAAGTTATCGGAGCATCCAACAGCACGGCGGCTGCATAAGCTTACACCTATCAGTATCTTCTCCTGAAACCCTAATAGTATCACTAAGCAGAGTAAAGTGAAACCTAATGCTCAATCAAGATGTGAGGATAAGGAGGAGGAGGAGAATGAGGTGGTGAGGTAATGTGCCGACATTAACTGTGGTGTGCTTGTGGCGTGACGCGGCCGCGCGCAGGCGAGCACGCGCCGCTGCTGCGCGCCGTGCCCGCCCCGCCCCCGCCCCCGTGCTGACG
>NW_013530935.1:23811-41517 GCF_000836235.2 Papilio xuthus | reverse complement strand
CGCCCCCGCCTCACCTCCCTTCCCCAACACTTCCACTCGTTGTAGTGTTGTGTACTCGCACTCGGCTACATCGCTGTACAATCCCTGACTGTACATGATAATGTTTGCATTGTTATCATAGTGATGCGCAATAAATTACATAAAAACGATTTACCGTGGGTTTCTGAGTCCTGGTTTCTTTTATCTGTATTGTCAAAGATGATGACTAGGATGACGATATGTTTTATACACAGAGTTTGGACTTATAAACCCACGGTTAATGATTTTTTCTTGTTTATGAAAGTGGAGGCGCTTCACCCTAATAGCTTATATCAACAGCACATGTCAACTCCGTCGTTGCTCTCCACTCTCGAGCCATATCTACTCTTACCTGACACGAATCTCGTTTTTTAAAATAAATATATATAGAAATTTGTATATAGGTAGTTTGTCCGTATTGTATTTATAATACACCAGGGTGTTGTTAGACTCGCTGTTATATTATGGAGTCGGTCTTAAATTGATACAACTATTTAACTTATTATTATCCTTATATTGTAATATAACACATTACATACGCAAGTACATTGCTTACTTATTTTTGCATCTATTAAACTATTAAGATTCATATTTTTGTGAGCGAAATATTAAAGTAATATTAGACTTAGATATAGAAACATCTCTCTCTCTCTCTCTCGCTCGCACACACACACACACACACACAGAGTACAGTAAATAGATATACATGTATTAGTGTAGGTTTGTATGTGGCCTCATATGTCACTCCGTTACCCGCATCGCATACAAAACATTCTTATTCTCTATTATTTTTATCGACTTTAATATTAATAATAAAAAATAGATGTAAAAAGTAATGTTCTGTAACGAGTATTAATTATTAGTATATTTTATGAATGTTTCTTGTTCGCTTTCTGTAAATACGACTGTCCTCTCCTAGTGTAGTGTAGGTAGTGTACGAACCAGTGTGACGCCTTCGCATCTCACATCGCGCGCCTCCGCACTCCGCTTATCTCATACAATCGTCACATTTTCCAAACAACATCATGAGACATGATCAAAACTATCGTTCCAAGGAAGATTTCCAACAATTTTTTTTATATAAATCAAAGTTTTTTTTGGGTAAATTTTTTGAAACAAAAACTAGCTGAAGAGCGCTAATGTGCTCGCTGCACTGACCTCGCCCCTGTCGTCTCCACGTACTCCAGCTCCTCCTCGAAAGCCTTCCGCGCACTCCCCACTCGCTCCCCGCACACTCCCCCGCGTATTCCCTCTCCCGAAGCATGTTTGGAGGAACTACAATTTTCAGGTAATTTTGTGTTTTTTTTTGTATTGCACATTATTATTTGGCTGAACATCTGTGTTTGTATTTGTAATTCATTGCTCCTCGTGGCCCAGTACGATCCACGCCGACGACGGAGATCGCTCACAGCAACGCTTGCTCGCCGCACCTCGCCCCCCCCCACCCCACCCCCACAAAGATTCTTGTGTATTTCTAAATAGCACTTTGAACATAACGTAAAAATAATATAATTATATTGAATCACGTCAATAGCACTAATGCAGCTCGCACATTTCTTGCGGGCGTCACGAGCGATTTCATAACCAGTTCCCCGGCTCCGCCTCACAATTAAACAACCCTAATATCGTGACTATTACTAATGAATAATCATTTAATTAAGACGCTTAAATAATAAGTGTTCTCATATATGACGCAATAAGATGTGTTTGTTTGCGCAGCGACCGACCCCAACGCCTGGCGCCTGGGCCGCATCGAGGAGAACGACCACGAGACGCCCGTGTGAGGGCGCGCGCCACGCCCCCGCCCCCGGCCCCGCCCCCTGACCACCTCTCGAGGTGATCAAACATTGCAACGTCACTGAAGTGAAACCTGCGACGGGGGCGGCGGGGGGCGGCGGAGGCGGCGGGGGGGCGGGAGAGAGCGATGAACAATTTGTATATTTAAATGAATGTTTTGTGTAAATACAGATAGAGTGTAATATCGGTGTACATGAAATAACTAATTTATGTATATGTACAAAATGAGTAGAGTATTATCGTGCGCCGAGATCTCACTCCTCGCATAATTATAATATTATCATTCACAATAATAATGACTACTTCCGTTTCTACATTCGAGAGGTAAAAATAAAATAACAAAAAGTACACGATATTTTTATAAAGTTAAGCAAAGATTAGGTGCGACACCCCGCGCCCCGCAATCTCTGTGCGCCAGCATTGGAACCTCCTCCACCTCAACCTGACACTTCTTATAAGTTTTAAAATGACTCGTGGGTTAGATTCTTCCTCGACGTGTTGAACCATTGCCCTATGATTATGAGTAAGCAGATATGATAGCGGCTCGCTTTCAAAACTTGGTTGCCCGATCGATTAATGATTATTCGTTACATGACTGCGTATGTCTTCAGTTGGTACTAGTTTGGCGGCGTGTCTGTCTGTCTGTGGCAGCACAAGTTGTGTTTGTACTTGTAGCTCTCACACACGTTCCATTTTAAATATGAAAAGACAGAGTTACTCTCCTTGTGTGAATGAAAGATGATTCATTCTTCCGGCCAATTCGGTCAATAAACAACAATGGCACAAAGCTCTTACAACCTCGACATATTCACCGTTTGTTTTATTGTTATTCAATAATTGATAATCAAGAAAAAATATTCAATCCCTTTACGGAATCTCCTTGTTACATTTAAATAGAGAAATAGAGAGCGATTAGATACAATTTCACGCCTCTGTGAGCAGACGTTTTGTAATGTTGTGTCAAATGTTGATTTCTTGAGGGAAATCCGTTGAACGAATCCAAGCTGCGCTTTGTCACACCGAATGTTAAGCAACGCAAAAAATGTAATAGTTTGCGTGAAACCATTCTTTTTGTTTAATTCGCAGTCTTACTACAAGGCATTTGTGAAAAAGTTGTTGGCAAACATTTGCTTGTTGAAGTGAAAGCGTCTGTAATGCTTCATTTACACTGGATGAGTTTCGTAATGGCGAGCAAAAGCTCAATTTCTATTTTATATAATTGCTCTCAATGTTAGCAACAACTACATATTGCAATGGGCCTCTTTCTATGATGCATACATTTGTGTTTCTGTTGAACAACTTCACTTAGATTTGATGCACTGCCACTACACATAATATACATAATATATTTATGAAGTTTGTATAATACTATTGTATAACATAATTGGTGATATATATATATTTGAATAGCCGCCATTGACGGAGGAACACAACATTTTCTGTCCTGGTGATGTGAAATGATTTAATTAATAATAATGTAATAAACAAGAGTAAAGCAACACTTGCATAACTTAAATTTGTCGATTTCTCTAATATAATAATTATAATAAAGCTATAAACAAAGGTGCTACTTTTTAAATTAATAAAGTTCAACTATGGTTACCATGTCCCACCAAACATCCTACAGAGAGAATGACACAAATTTAACTGTTGATGCAGAGGAGGGGCACAGCTCGCTGCACCTCGCTGCCGCTGATGATGAGGTGAATACAAATTATAAATGAAATAAAAGTAACAATTTGTGGACTCTCCTGGTTTTATTTGGTGCATAAATAAGTAAATGCAATATATAAAATCCCTCATCAACTTTAGTTTATCCCATATGGTGTATGAGGACTCAGTTCAGGAGTCATCAAAAGTCATCCGGCCGACTCCATGCTGCTTTATGTACCGCCTGTATTGTTTGTATTTATTATTTTCAGCAAGAGCTTTTTTCGCTTCCTCATCTTTAAGCTCTTTCCAAACCAAAAAGTTATCTTTGATCCAGAGCTCCTCGTCCAAGAACTGCTGCCGCTCTTCATCCTCGAGGGCATTGAACTGGTGCTGACCCAGCTTCATGTACTTACGTATTAAGTACAGTTTCTCTTCCTCTCCATAAGGCTGCTTCATTATTGTGAACTTCCAGAACCATCTCAGATACCAATATGCATAGTATGTAATGGTGTAAGGCAGGAGTATGAGTTGAATCCATAAAATATCTACAACTTGAGGTTTGGCGTAAGCACCTCTGATGTCCAGGTTTTCCTCTATAACTCTTCTTATAACCCTGTCCTGCTCCATCTTCTGTTCTGCTTTGCTCTTCCTGTTAGCTTTGCCTTTGAGTTGCGCTTCCTTCGATTCTGCCTTTGCTATTTCAAGAGCTCTGTTCCTGTACTTGGGCACGGTCATGAAGTATTTAATGGCGGTGTCGTACTTGGACCAGGCGCTGTAGTACTGGATCACCGAGATGACGGAGATGGTGACGGCGATGACGATCCTTACGTCGACTTTGGGGGCCATGCGACGCCGGTAGTACCGGTAGTAGTGGGCGTAATACTCCTGCGGGTTGTCCAACATGTAGTCGTAGTCGGACCTTTCCTCGTCATCTCGTAAAATTTCGTACGCCGTAGCTATTTCTTTGAATTTTTCTTCCGCTTCCTTCTTTGCCTCGGGCAAGCGATGCATGTCCGGGTGGAATTTCTTGGCCAACTGTCTGTAACTCCTGCCGATTTCATTTTTTGTTGCTTCCCTGCTGACTCCTAGAACTTCATAACAATTGTTTTTTCCGCAATAAATACCTTCAAGCAAATGGTCCGCAGAATACACTGTGATAACTTGACATATTATTGAAAGAACTATTAACCTACTATGATATAACAACATTTTAAATTTAAAACATAATCCCTGCGATCGAATAATATTTTAATTCGCGTCAATTCGGAGCAGACATAAATATTCTAATGAATAGACCTGCATATATATCCCATTCTGCACTCCACAGGCTGGCTGTGTCAATCTGTGTCTGTCAATGTCAAATCAACGCGACGTCGCAATCAGTTGCATCGACGTCAGCCATAACCTTAGATTATAAAGAAACGGATTAGGCACAGAGCTACCGATGTACACACTGAAAGGCCACTGTTGATTGATCATTTTTTACGGCCCGGGTCGCTATGTCGCTACGCTGGCGTAGAGATCGAGTTTTTAGGTCACTCGGTTTTACAGATCGGTATTTTAATAACTAAAACACGTAAATTATTATCTTAAAATTTTCGATATTATTTATTCCCACATATATAACATTAACTACCGTTATTTTCTAATAGCCCTTCACTTTATCACATAATTATAGTGTGGCTCTAAGAGTGTATATTTAAGTTAAAAAATATATATTTTATATACTCTTTGGGTGACACTATAAATTTAAGAATTTCTTCAATTTTCGATGTTTGTTCTCATAAAACCTGCAATCGATAATTCGTGATTATCGTTTTTGATTTACAATATCAATAAAATTGTTTCTTTCTATTCCTACTTTATCCTTCATAACTACATAAAGATCAATTTTATTTATATTGTAATTCAAAAACAATAATGACTAATTTTCGATTGCAATTTCTATGAGAAAAAACATCGAAAATCGAAGAAATTCTCAATCGATCCACTCAACCCATATCTAATGAATTGTGAAACTAATCTATATTAAATGACACGTATAATAGTTACCTATGTTACCAGGTCATAAAATTAAAAAAATATATATGATATGGTTACTACTTCTATACTCTTTGGTTGAGTTGGTGTGAAGGATTGTCAGAACAAACAGTAAATAATAAATACTTATAAAATACAATGATAGCGATATAAAAACAATACTTTTCCGTTAAACGCAGTGAAATAAGAATTTTTTAGAATGTTAAATATCTTCAAAAACATTTCTTCATAATTACTTTGTGTATAAAAAAACTAAGTAGTGTTCAATATGAATGATCTTTTGACGGAGTTTACGAGAAATCTTAATAATTTTCTAACTGGACGTGACGGAGATGACAAGGGAACATTGATTAAAGCACATTCTAGTAACCTGCAGGCGCTCGGCGACTTTAGTTTTCCTAACACTATCACAGCGTGGCACGAATATATGAATGAAGAAGCGGACTTAAATAACAGCAATTTTCTAACATGTGTTAAGAAAGATGCCGCCGATATCATCAACGCATCAAGCAAATGGAAGTTATCTGTTAGAAACGTAAAGTTCATCAATGATCGTGTTCATTTGTTTATAGACCGGCGCACTGCTATACGAGTATGCTTGGAATGTTGTACAGCCAATAATCACTGGATTATTCAGAAATTAAACAATAAACAAAATGTTGCGTGCATCGATCCGTCGTGCGATGGAGCCAGTATAACCTCACTGCGTGTCAAAAGTTTAGTGCATGCAATCAATAGTCTTGTTGCCATCAACTCTGGCAATCTACCTGAAACTTCAAGGATAGTTGTCACCTCGAAGTCATCAAACATGTGCGGCGCAGGGCAAACCGTGCTGTGTGGACCTGTACTCAATGCAAATACTAATGTCAAGGAAAGTATTTTAAGTGGAGAAGATTTCATCAAGTGAGTTTAATATGCTTTTGCACTTGTGCCTACTCTAATGCGATAGTAGCTGCGTGATTTGTCCATTAAGAAAGGAAGTGAAATGACAAATGAAAGATGAAAAGTATCAGCACATCAGTGCCAACATGATGGTGTGGAGTAGACGGAGTAACAGCGGCGTAGCTTCGCATCACATATATATATATATATCAGTATATCTATTCATATACATTTCTGGATCTTATTATCTCAATGTTTTTTGATCAAAGAAATGGTTTTTGAAGAGTTTGAGCTAAGAATAAATGTTTCTTCATTTAGATTACGTCAGAATGAGTTGATGTTGATCGCTCACCACAAATATGGCCTGAGAGCGGGCACGGGAGACAATTGGAGGGATTACATAGCGCACCTTGGCCACTCAGCTGTCACATTTGAATTGCTGCAGATTCAGCCCAGCTCCGCTGTCAAAATTAACTTTGATGTGTCCACTGGATGTAGCAAAGGTGACCTCTGTCAATATCAAATAGCAATATAATTTTGTAGACAACCTGCTTTGAATCACATTAATTAGTTGAGTAAGTTACATTATCATTTACATGAATAACTTAATAATGTTTACTTTATTGAGATATAAATTTGCAGAGTTAATATCATCACTCTTTAAATGCTTCATGGAATGTTATTATACAATTTTGACATTTGTAAGAAGTAGAACATCAGGAAAGTGTGATATGTGCAGGTGCGGCATTTATACTATACAACTGCGCCAGATTGGAAACTATCATAAGGACATTCAATGAGAGAGTTGTCGATGGCACGTATCCACCTCTACCACAAATTGCAAATATTGATTTCTCACTATTAACTCAAGAGGTAATTAAAATATTTTTAATGCAAATTAGCAAGACTATATAAATGGCAGGTGTAGTGCATTCAATGCATTCACAGTAACAAGATGGTTACTGATGTGTCATTGTGGCATGTGACTTTGTGGAGTTGTTTAGTTTTCATTGAAGCGGCATATGTTCAATGTGTTAACTCTTTGATTAGAATCAACATAAAATATACACTATTATTTATTATCATTTGGTATCACAGTCGGCTTTTTAAAATTTAATTTGATTTATTAAATTAAATGAAATATATAATTAAAGTACATATCAATAGCAGGTTTAGTTATAGTGTGTATGTGTGTGCAGGAGGAGTGGGCGCTGGTGTTGAGGTACGCGGCGGGGGCGGCGGGCGCGCTGGCGGGGTGCGGGGCGCGCCCCCACACGCTGTGCGCCTTCCTCAGCGCCATGGCCCGTCTGCTCAGCCAGTACTACAGGAAAACTAGGATATTGACGGCGAGTCGTTACTTCTGCTACACTCTTCCGCTTTCAATCAACGAAACGCTGACATCGAAAACCCACTACCTTACGAAATAAATGCAAGTCGGAAATGAAGCTAGTCACTATAAAGTAAAAAGAAGACAGCATGCAAATGTAGGGTGTCACAATAGACCATACCGACCTCAGCTCTTGAACTGAACTGAACTCTTACACTGTGACACAACGCGCTGACTCCAGACCCGCGTCCAGACCTCGCCCACCGCGCTCGGCGCTATTGTGTACCTTAACGTGTGTGTGTCGGTGTGTGTGTGTGTACGACCCAAAACCTACTGGTAATGTCCATGACGTATTCATCGCCATCATTGTTGTTCTTTTGCTTCTATCAGCAACACTTGTTCCCGCGGGAAGGACACCAACCTAAGAGACCCACCAATCTCTATTAAAGTTCGGTCGATGTCTCATCTTTATGGCTTCAAGTAACTTACGTTACACAAAGTTTCTGTCACGATGCGCTTTCACTCGTTCAAACCTAACATAACGAGATGTGCCGGAGGTAAGGGCCTCGGATCCGCGTCATGCAACAAATGCGCTCTGAGAGCTCGGTATTAAAACGTCTCTAATGTAGCTTTTGCCGCAATCGCACGGATTTTCATAGATATCTAGGAAGTTTATATAGATATTTCGGCGAACGGCTCTAATCTTATGTCACCACCCCGCCGCATATACGGTAGATATGCCGGGACTCGCTCCGCAACCTGAGGCCGTGTCCTACTAGTCAAGTAGTCATGTTTGCGAAACTAAAGCTTTGCCTCCACAACTGCGCTGCAACACTTACCTTGCACTTGTGTTAGCTCCGGCTCGAAGTAGTGAGAATCACATAGGCGTAGTGCATGTACCAGAGACGACAGATGCGTCGTCCGGTACGACGGTAATCCGCTCTTAGCTATGGATCAGTGGGTGTTCGGTTTAGCCAAGTGTAGTACACCTTAGTTCTTCTGAACATAATGCGCGTCTTTGAGCCACTTCGAACTATAATGACTATTGCTTAGTACCAAATTTTTTAGTAAATCTGCTCGACTTCCCACATTGAAAACAATACTACTTCTATATACTTATACTGTAAATTTTTATTTTATTTTATTTATTAAAATGTTTTAAATACAAAAGCGGCGATGTTGCGTTGTGAACATGTTGTGTAGTCGCAGGTTGCGGTCGCAGTCCTCGCTAATGTGTGTTTGTTTGTCTCCAGGAGCCGCGCTCACATCTGCTGCCCGTCATGTTCGCCCGAATCCGTATGCTGATAATTCTTAACGAAACTCTAAAGACTTGCTTACGAATATTAAATATTAAAAGCGTTTCGCAAATGTACCACTGATTTTTATTTTTATCCTTTTTACATGATAGTCAAAGTGACGAATACGAATACGAATCCGACACAGTTACGTTATCAGTGCAGCGGAGTTGCAGGGTAACGCTAAACGCCTAACGCGATGTTGACATTGAATCGTAGTCGAATCAAACTTTCCCCGCCGCCCGCGGCCGCCGCGCGCACGTCTTTGTGTACACTGACTTGTGTAATGCCGCCACATTAGCCACGTAACACGTATGCAAGAATATAGAACTTGCGCGATGTCTCGCACGTCGCAGGAGACCTGCTGAGCGCATGGAAAAAAATGTTTTGTTTGGAAACACAAAGTTCACGTGATTGACCCAGGTATTTTGTTGTGGGCATATTGGCGCGCGCCGATTGGAGAGCGCGCGGGGCCGACCGCACCCGAGCGCCGCCGAGCGTCGAGGTCGCACTCCGCGCGCCCCACAACGCTCCGCTACGGCTAGTGTGTTTTTGACATCGGGGAACGTAGTCGTGAACTTCGGAGCGGATTAAATATTTTATTTATAGTTTTCAATATAATAAAGCGGCGTGACGTCGGTGGACACCTGCACCGCATCCGGATAAGACAAATATGAGCATCGCCGCCCTGATCCGAGCCGCAGAGTACATCGAGCGGCGGGACAGAGGTGAATTGAGTTTTCTTTGTTCGAGTCGCCTCGCTCGCACACGTCGACATGGCTCCCGTCTATTTTCGCCGAGCGCTAATCAGCTGATTTTGACGGAATCGCAGTTTTGTTTGTTGCAGAGGCGGAGCACGGGTACGCGTCGAGTCTGCCGGCGGGCGACGAGGCGCGCGGCCGCCGGCACAAGACGAAGAAGTCGCAAGGCAGCAGGTGAGTGCGGGGCGCCCTGGACCGCGCCCGCCGCCCGCCGCCCGCCGGCTGGCACCGCTGAGAGTGAGTGGCAGTGAGTGGCAGTGTCGTGACCGAGTGGTGTGCGTGATCAGTGCAAAGTTGATGTCTCAGTGCCGTGAAGTTACAATGTCTGCTTTTCTGTTCCAGGACGACTCATAACGAGTTGGAAAAGAACAGGTTAGTGGTAGTCATATTCATTTGAGATGTAAGTGGTCGACTCTACGGCGGCCGCCTGCGACCTTGTCGCCGCTCTCGGCCGATGCGAGTGCAGCGCGTCCGCGGGGGAAGAGGCGGAGCGGGGCGCGGTGGTGACGCTCCTCACCTATTTGGCAGGCAACTTTGCGACGGCATGTCAGGTTACGTCACGGAGAGCTTCCCCCGTTCCCATAGCGTTCAACGAGTGATTACAAATTACTTACCTTATATTGCTGGCAGTACGTTACAAAGTAAACTGAACCCATCATCATGACGGCTTATCAAAATCGCTCTAATTTTAGCTGACGACCTTTCCGTTCGTCTAATTATAATTTATAAATTGTTGGTGACTGATTGATTGGAGCCTGAAAGCAAATAACATATACAGAGTCGTTTTGTAGACCACTATCCACATGCCAATGTGCCTGTTGGCGCGGGCGGACTCGACTCTCGGCCGGCATCCTTTATCCCTTATCCTCATCCCTAGCTGCGAGTCGGCGCTGCAGTGAACAGCGAAGACGCGGCGCGGCGTGTCGGCGGACGTCGCGTTTCACGCTCATGTACTCGTATCGCGTTAACTTTCGCTTGTGTACTCGCCGTGCAATAACAACTGGAGTGGATCGTGTGGGAGGGCCTTGGCAACGCAAGATTTGCGTTATGCAAGAATATTGTGTCGTAAACAAGTCAGTCGTCTTCACTTTTGTGATAAAGTATATAATATGATAGATAACAGCCGGCATGAACTCACACTCGAGTAGTAGGTACCTATCACCTCGCACAAACACTCTCGTACAGCCTTCTAGCGTCCTCTACGACGTTTCTACGATGCCCTCTATTTATCCGACTGACAAGAGGTTAAAAAATTGTTATGTGCGTTTGTACATGCATTTAGTGTGTATTTTGGCGGCCTAGAGCAGGGATGGCGAAATGGCACGCGGCACAATATTCCGATTAAATAAAATTTGTTACACAGATAGGCTAAAGCCTGAGAAAGCACATAGGCTACTTTTCAATACGAAAAAATTTAAAAAAAGGGCATCAAAAGTTGTGTGGAAGGGGGCTCTACCACTGTTAAGTGGTAGAGCCCGCTTTAACATCTTCGCACGAACTGGCCCCGCTCGCCCGGTGAAATACCATGACCACAAAGAAGACAGGCGTGAAGTGGAAGCAATTCCGCGTTTCGTCTGATGAGAGTGCGTCCCGGAGGTCTGATTTAGTTTTTTTCCCCTCCCACCCTTTTCTTATAAGAAAATGATGGGAAGTGAAAGTGGACTTTCCGGATGAGAGAATGCATGGAAAGGGAAAATCTTTTCTTTCTGTGCATCTCCTCCGTCGATGAAAGGTAGGCAAAGCATATGCAATTGCGTATGTCTATGGGCAACGGTCACTTCGCTATTTCAGCGATTTCAAGTGGCCGCTCGCTCGTTTGCCATCTTATGATATAAAAAATCGTCATTTTACAGCTAGAAGCTTCAACTTCATTTTATATCTCTGTCTGTTAATTTGATGTAAATAAATATGACATTAAAAGTTTGTGAAAGTTTTACCTTCTTGCGTGTTAAATATCAATAAGGGAATAATATAAGAAATGAAAATATGTAAAGTTTATGTGTGAATATTTTGTATGTTTAATGTGTTTTGTTATAATGTTTTAAAATTTTAAGTAAAACAAAACATTTAGTAAAATCAACCAGAAAGAAGAAAGTCTTACATATAACACAACAGTTTAAGTTCAAATTAAGGTCACTGTTTTGATTAGATCCAGAGTCAGGCGGGTTTTTTTTTATTTATAAGTGTGTAATTTGCAAACCTTCGGCGACCTTTTTTGTGTAGCGCCCTAGGCCCTAGGCGGCCGCCCAACCGAGCCCTAGGCGGTCGCCCGCCCGCGCCCTACTCTAACGTCGCCGCTGCTCTCGTAACAATTTGCCGATATGTGTGTATGTGCGTGTTAGGTGTTAAATATTTATTGATGTGGATGAGACAAAAGAGGTGTGCCAAAACTTCACACATGAGATTGAGGTGGTTATTTCAAGAAAATTTGTAACCATTTAATGAAATCGACCATCCGACGAAAAAATAACATCTTTAAGAGATCATGGCATGCATAAATCTTATCGTGAGATGGTCAAAAGAGCGGGCCAGATTCAGAAATTGTCCGGTTCTAAAATCTGGCCATACGCATACATACATATGTTGATTGAAAGTTTCACATGATAATATTATCTAAATACATAGCACATAATAATTTGAAATAAGAGTCGTACCGTACGAGTCGAGACCCATCGGTTCGGAGACCGGCTCTTTGGAACATGATCACAAAGTCTGTCAATGGACTGTCTCCACCCGCACACATATCTTTGTCTTTGTCCGAAAATCAGCGATTTCTCAGCGCGCGCGGCTTGTAAACCTCGTACCATTTCATTGCATTATGCATTTAATGTTATACTACCAATGGGAGAGGATTGTGATTGGACACAGTAATTAGGCGAAACGTGGAAATATTTTACATATGTATAATACTTCTATTTCAAGTCCGTCTTCTGTGTGGTCGTGGTATTCCACGGGCGAGCGGGCTCTTCGTGCAGCAGCTACTGCTGCAGCTGTGGACTCTACCAATGTCAAATGTTTATACACTTGATAAAGAAAACATCGCATCACAAATCAACATTAAATGAACCTAAGGGCTCTTAACAACAGTTTTCATGTGGCGTATCTTTATACTAGCGGTCCCCAACGACTCCGTCCGCGTAGAATTAAATAAAACATAATATTTGGCCTATGTGTTTTTCCAGACTATTTTCTATATGAATGCCAAATTTCAGCGAGATCAATGAAGCCGTTTTGGAGATACGTTCAAAGAAGTCCATCCATCCATCCATCCATTCAAACATTCGCATTTATATTATTAGTAAGATTTTTAAATGAGGTACCACTGTTCCTTTACATTTGAGCCAAGCAATATGTGCTAATTTATACATGACTTACGTGATGTAGACAATTTATAAATAACAACGAAATCGCGCTGCTCCTGCTACGCGCCTGCTCTTTTACAAGGTGCTTGCATTGTAGTGCAAATAATAATCTGCGTTCTATGTTACATTATATCATTTTATTGGGTCGTTTACGTGATGTAGTCGCAGTCGCGGCGAGCAGCAGACGAGGCGACGCCGGCGCAGCGGACGTAGACAAAATGAACGTGCGGATATCCACTCAATCGCTGCCCTGCGCCCTGCACCCGACAACCTGTTCCCTACGCGAGTCAGATTCGAACTTGTTTTACAGTCATTTAGAATTTTATTTCCTACGTCCGCTGATTGCGCTTTGTAGCTCTGTAATACTGCCTATGAAACTCCGGAATAGAGTAACACTCCACTATTCAAAATTAAAACGTTCAGGCTCTAAGCCATCGCAAAGCAAGTTACTTACATTCATACAAAAACATAAACGCGACAAACATCACCCTCTTGTCAGTGGGGTAAAAAACGGGGTTGTTTTTAACTTGAAAACGCTTGATGTTGTTGGCACATAATGTGTCGCTGCGGTAAATTTTCCAAATTGATAATTTTAGTCCTCTTTTCCTTTTCACCTTTTTTTCATATAAGGAAAGGATGGGAATTGGAAGTGGACTTTCCGGATGAGAGGATGCATAGGAAGGGAAAATATTTTCTTTCTGTGCATCCTCTCCTCTGGCGATTAATGGTAAACAACGCATGTGCAATTGCGGATGTCTATTGTATGACACTTATACTTATGCTATTATATGACAATATTTTCTCTTTTCATGCATACGGAAAATCCACTTACACTTCCCATCCTTTACTTATATGAAAAAGGGTGGGAAGGGAAAGAGGACTAAGATTAGGCCTCTGAGACGCATACTCGTCAGACAAAACGCGGAATTGCTTCCACCTGACGCCTGTCTTCTGTATGGTTGTGGTATTGCACCGGGCGAACCGGCCAATTCGTGCGAAGATGTTAAAACGGCCTCTACCACTGTTGAAGTTCTTTTAGAATGTTTACATGTCGAGACTTTTAGGATGTCAAAAATGTCACTACAAACGAAAAACAAATATCAATACAAGTTTATAATAGCGTTTTTCAAATTCCGAAGGGAACTTACTGAGATGATTGGATTATACAAACAGAAATCTGCAACTTCCTAAGTCTTATTGGATTTGTGTGAGAAGCGGATATTTTACATATTTTAGTGTAGAAGGTGGCAAACGAACAGGCGAGGCGGCCACTTAAGAACCGCCGTTAAAGTTAAAAATTCAAAAAAAAATTATACTTTTGACGTATACTGGAGATTACCATACCCTATTCAACATTTTAGTCGTATTAGTGGAGCTAATAGACCCCTACAACTATAGTTCTACTTTCTTGTTATCTCTCCATAGTATTCGGCCATTGTACACCGCCGCTTGGTCCCCGTGGCCGACATGTCCTCCTAGATCACTTTGATTTTGATCCCACCACTTTCACCTCCTGACTCGCTACTACAATCGGCAAGGTGGTGGCCGAAGACGCGCGGGTAGAGTGCGCGTTCGCCGCGCCGCGTAACCTTGCGCGATGCGCGGTGCGCGGTGCGTGGTAAACACGTCACGTCACGAGCTATTCTTAGCCCGCAAGTGGGCGCGCGCGGGGTCGATGACCGCCGCCTATCGCGCCAGCGCAGCAGTGCTATCGCCAACATTTCTTTTTCGTTGCGCGAATTCGAAGCTGTTTAGCCTGCGACAAAAATATAATGGTACTGTAGGTTGGGCCAGAAAACATAGATATTCAAAAAACTCGTTTTTATTTTAATTCAAACCTAATTAAAACGGTTATGTAAACCGAAAACGTTACTTTGTGAAAACTGAATACGGATTTTTTACAATGGGCAACAACTAATGATATATATGTAGTTGCGTAAGAAAAAGTGTTTTAACTGAAACAAATTAGTGTTTTAATGCAATATTATCTAATTATGCGGCACGTCGATGTAACTTCCTCAGTGACTCAGCCGCAATCACAAGCGTAGAGCGCGGCCTGCGGGCCCGCTACCTGGATTCGGAGTAAACAACTTAACGCTACCTTGCCGCGGGTCGAGCCGCGCGGACGGCGGCGCGGGGGCAGGCATCGGAAGACACGACGACTTCCTTACGGAACGAACTATTGTGTGATCACCGCGTTAGTAGGCCGGCGCTTACGCTGAACCTACCCGTTATTGCGAATTCCTAGCGGCATACCAGACACTTTGTCGAACGTGGAAATCATATTCCAACGATATTCCACCTGAATTCGCCAAAACAGCAAAGCAGCCGCTCCGCGTCTGAGTCCGCATTTGCAGATGCGTTGCGCCTACCTTTAAACTATGGAATAGGGAAAGCACAGAAAGAGAATATATTACCTTTTCTATGCGTAATCCACTCAACCGTCAAACCCACAAAAAGTCGGCTTATACTTTGCTCTCACAGCGTCTTTTGCTGTCGATTATATCCCTAGCTGATATTTCTAAGAATTGTCTCTGTCTCATGTGTTGTGGCCGTTAGTCTCGTTTAGTTTCTCGAATTCATCGACATCTTTTGAAGCGTGTCAGTGTTGTTGCCGTCACGTTGCGTGTGTGTTGCGTGACGTCGTGATGCCTGACGCCCGGCGGGAACAAAGGCGGCGGCCACGTGGCCCTATCGATCCGCGGCGCAGCAGAGCGCGCTCGGCGCCCCGCCCGCCTCCATTCACAAAGGACGCTCTCATCGTCATGCCTTGTGTTGACACTCTGCTGACGGATGGACGCGGACTCAACAACCCTTTGCGGAAGCTGCATCGACGAGGGCCCGGCGCCATGCCATAGCTAGAAGGAACTGATCTGTTTACTTTTCTATGAATTGTGGAATTTTATTGTATGATGCATGATGCAGAAGATATATTATTAGATTATTAATGCGCAGTATATTTTAATAAGTACTAAGTAAAAACGTGAACTCATTACACTCCGAACGATATCAGACATACTTCTCTGTTCTCACGTACGGTACTTTCAACAAACAATAACACTTTTCTTTAAAAATTAATAAATTTCTCGAGTTAGAGTTATACAAGAACATTTTTTTCGCACAAAGAGACTGTTAGTCTTTTTTTCCTTTTTGTTTTCCTTCAAAAACAAATCTGTCTCATGGGAACCTTGATTTTTGTACCAAATTTCATGTAAATCCGTTGAGGCGCGGAAACAAACATTCACATATACCATCCAACTATACAAAGTTTTGCATTTGTTATTTGCTTTGTTTTGTTTTTCCAAACTGAAAAAATAAATAAACTATAATACTACTAAATATTAATCCATATTTGGATTGCTGTGTCTCTATCTATAATATAAAAGTAAATAGAGACAAATCTAATTTTCATTTGTATGAAGTTATGACAACATCATTTAAGGTCTAATCCGAACAGATAAAGCTTATTTTTCGCTGTTAATAAGTTTGCGCGCGCACTCTGCGTTTCGTTCGGTGAGTCTTGGTTTTTAAGACAACATGAAATGTGCTGGCGCGTCAGATAAAATATGTTTTGTACAACATGCATTGTGGAGAATAGGAATTTCAAACAATTAACAGTTTTCGACAATAATTTCGGAAATATCTTGGCGTGACCTCATACCCTGCCCTTCCTTGTGCCGTTTCATGATTTTTGTGGATCCTGTTTCGAACCTAACGTGATAAATGGATATACCTATGTTGAACAACTTTACTTAAACACGATTGAATCTTAACACTATGGAAATTGTCATATTAATAGTGTTTTTTGTCAAAATTCTACGTCCCTCAGACTTGACATTGCGGAGGACGTTGACCTTCAATAATCAATTTTATCAACTTTTCTTTTACATTTTTTATCGTAATAAATGTATTATCATTGTTTTATTGATAAATAAAACGTTGCCTTCTCCATATGTCGTGGCCGAGTGTTACAATTGGTAAATTCATGAAATAGCCATCTAAAGGTGATTATATAATGATGTTCATCTACGCCTACAACACAGCATATTGGTAACGTAAGGCTTGCGTGACACCAAATTTTACTTACATATTCGAAAATAGTTTATCAAGTCCTACTTAGGACAAAGAAAAATAAATAAAATAATTTCGTTTCAGACGGGCGCACCTGAGGAGCTGCCTGGAGCGGCTGAAGGGCATGGTACCGCTGGAGCCCGAGGCGGCGCGCCACACTACGCTCGGCCTCCTCACCAAAGCCAAAAGGTTTATAAAGGTAACCGTTAACGTCACGCTCCGAGCCCCTCGCCCACCACCCCGCGTCCAGCTCCAGTTCTCGGTCATCACGGAAGTGTACGAGTGGTGGCCGTCCCTCCGCGGACGGGCTCGGGCTCTTTTATTGCCTAATTTTTTGTATTAAAGTGTATAGATATGTGGGGCGGGTTGCAGAGCCTGGAGGAGCGGGAGAAGCGGCACTCGAGCCACAAGGAGCAGCTGGCGCGCGAGCAGCGCTTCCTGCGGCGGCGGCTGGCGCAGCTCCGCGCGGTGGCCCGGCGAGCGCGTTGCTCGCCCTGCGC
>NW_013530935.1:15812-23236 GCF_000836235.2 Papilio xuthus | reverse complement strand
GAGCACCGCCTCTCACCCCCGACGCCACCAGGTGAGCCCCCGCTGGCTGGCGGACTCATCATGTCTACGGTTATGTGTAATTAGCGAGAAGGGCAACACACCGCGCTCCTGTAATACTCGGAGGTACAATACCAATCGCTCGACCAATCGGCCTTCAAATTCGGTGGAGCCGTGCGCTCTTCTGTCGGCTGTCGGTGCGGCAAATATTTTTGTAATAATGAAAACTAACAAATATTTTAGAAATAGCTGATCTCTAAACGCTTAGTTTAGCAAAATAATAATGAACTCGTTCCGGTGAGGGGAGACAGTGAGTGGTGTTGTACAGCGAAGGTGTGTTGCAGGTGGGGGCAGCCGCGGGGAGGCGCGATGTCGGCTGCGGGGGCGCTGTAACCTGCCCCGGCCGCCCCGCGCCCCGCGCCCGCGCCCCCTGACACACACACACACGTACACACACACACACACATCGTATTGAGTACAAAATCGCCAAAAAAATCTTCATTACTTAACCATTTATTTTTTGGAGCCGCAAGTGACACCTGCGGGTTTCGCCTTTTAATTTCTGTTCGGAGCAAAAGCAGAACTTGGAACGTGAAGAGTTTCCAGTCTCGTGACCACGTTTTTGTCAACGGCTCGGTCACATGATGGATTTCGGCCGCAGTAATTTTATTGGATGTCGTAGTCTCCGGTCTCGCTAGTCGCTCGACTGTCCCTATCTGACAATATTATACAGCAGAAGTGTGCGCTGCGATGTACTCGCGATAACTCGGACGCAGCGCACACAAACGCCTGACATTTTGTCGCTTCTGCTAAAAAATATATTTCTGGTAAATGCGAATTAAAGCTCTACCTCGAGGTCGTTCCTGATCATGTCACCATTCAACTCTTCCACCGGTTTATACCTTTGATTGCTTTTCACTGCTAATTTTCTATCCAAGGATGGAATACATGGAACCGCTTGGATTATTTTCCATGGGGACGATCGATCGGGAAAAGATCGGTCCAACGGGAAACGCATACTTTATGCAATATGCAAACAACAGAACTTAAAAGGCATCTTAGTTTATAATTTTTAACTTTCTGTTTCAAATGATTTAATGTTATTTTACAAAATGTTTTATTTATTTTTTATGTTTATTTTTCAAAATCTATATTTCTTATGTCCTTCGACAATATGTAAGCTTAGGATAAGTACTTATCGACAAAACAACGTCGGCGACTCGTCGGCATAACGTCGGCGACACGTCGGCGACTCGTCGGCTGAGCGACAGAAAACATCATTTTTATGTCTCATTTTCACAAGGAGAGTTTATTCTGCGCGAGCGGCAACACTCTGCGCGGCTCGCCTCGTGGAGTCGCCTACAATTACATACTAACTCTGTATTTTCATATTTAAAATGGAACGTGTGTGAGAGCTAGAGAGAAATTGAGCAGAGCCGCTCGCACGAGACAAACTCTTCGTATGAAAATTGCGTATTTGTATATAAATATTTGTTTCTTGTAGAATAAACGAATGAAATAGATTATAACTGTGTGGAGGGCGCGGGGGGTTCGTCGGCCCCCGCGCCCCCCACCCTACCCCGCTCTACGACATCATATTTTTAGTATAATTTGGATATTATAATGATCTCATTTCGATGTCACGTCCATCCGAGTAATGTGTCATTTTTTGTTTTAAACTTTTTAAGAAACGTTCAAACGAAGTCCCGATCGAGCAACCGCTTGTGTTTGTGCGCGCACACAGGTCCGAGCTCCGTCTCCGAGCGACATGACGGCGCTGTGTGTCGCCGACCTCATCACATTTTATTGCTTTGTATCATTTGTTAGTAAAATTGTCACATAAATGTAGCTCGCGACGGAGACGGAAGCGGCCTTATTGTAAACGATCGTATCCCGACTTACGGTCAAATTCGATGGAAATAACAAGTTATTATATATTAACACAGGTCTGTTTAGGAAAATTGCAGTGTTTAAATTGATGATGTTCGTTTTTATTACGTCTGTGATTGTAGAAGATGTAAAACTATTCAGACAGGTTTGTAATAATTTGTCATTGCCATGGAATTCGGCCATACACAGATGTGAGATTGCACTCCGAGGGCGAGATGACGTCATTACTCCGAGGGGGCGGGGCTCTCGCGCTCACAAATCAACAAATGAATGTGTAGCGCGGCGCGGGACTTGTCTCACAGAGTACATCATATATTTTTGTTATAACTATTGTATTTAATAAAAAATTGTTAATTTATTTTATGGTGACGCGAAAGAGGTTTTTGTTATTATGTAACACGACGAGGGCGAGGCGGCACGCGACGACGACACGACGAGTGCGAATTGTTTCCGTCCGGCTAATGGTCGGTACCGATCTGATCACCCAAAAACATTTTATTTCATAACGCAATAACTACTATATTTTTTGCAGGCGAGATACATAATATATTAAACAGTATATTATTTATCATCAATCTGTATTTGCCAGGGTCAGATCCGGGCAAATTGCATGTCGACAAATTATCAAAGTAGCGTATTATATTTTACAATTTATAAAGATTTTTCATAATAATACTATAAAATAAATGACTCAGCCCGATTACTTTAACCTGAAGTGCCGCAACGTTGCATTGGGCCCCGCGGGCCGGTCGGAGCGGTCCAACTTAACCCAATTCTATCTAGTACTTGGTGTACATTAGAGCCGCGCGGAGCAGAAGTATTAGCGAGCAATGCCTCGCTTATAATGTCGTCGTTTGAACGCGATAGCCACAGCGGCTGCTGCTGTGTGGAGTACCAGAGTGACGCCGCACCACACCTCGCCTAAAAGAGTGGAAGTTATTGCGTTATTTATAAATTAAATGAATTTGTACGAGTTGTCTCGTGATCAATGCAGGCCGAGGCGCAGCTTGCCCATCTTCTCACTTCTTTTCACTAATTTCCTGTTCCCGAGCACAATTTCTGATAACCGTAAGGGCAATATCAGCGGCCGTCGCACCGCCGCAATGTGTAGACGACTGAGCCGGCCGCGCATTGTTCTAGTAATGTTACCGCAATAAATATGTACTACTCTCCCGCGATATCCGCGCCCTCTGCGCCCTCTGCGCCTTCTCGCAATTCTAAATACGAGGAGAATAATAAGAACAATTATATAATGAAAATTATTAAAAAAATATACATTGTAAAAGCGCGCAGAGGGCGCGGGACAGCCGCCTCCGCCCGCCGACATTCATCTATGTTACTGAAGGAACGTGGCACATGTAAGTTACTGTGTAAAAAGTTATAGAATTAATTTAATAAAATTATAATTAAAACGATCTATTGTGTTATTTCTCTCTTATGAAAAGAATAAAGTTTTCTCTTGCGTTCGCGGTCGCAGTCGCCAGTGCCAGTGCCAGTGCGCTTGTGCCGCTGCTCGCAGTCGCCAGTGCCAGTGCCAGTGCGCTTGTGCCGCTGCTCGCAGTCGCCAGTGCCAGTGCGCTTGTGCCGCTGCTCGCAGTCGCCAGTGCCAGTGCCAGTGCGCTAGTGCCGCTGCTCGCAGTCGCCAGTGCCAGTGCGCTTGTGCCGCTGCTCGCAGGCGCCGGGTGGCGCACATAGCCTAAAACTATCACAATGGTATTTCGGACAAATTTGATGAAGTGATTGCAGGTTTACGTCATAGTAAAAATAAAAACAAAATTGTGGAGAATTCTGAAAAATACAGAAAAACTTTTAATCATTAAAACAACAAGTCTATTTAGAGATTATTTTTTCAAAATCACTTCTATAGTGTTAAATGACTTCAGAAATGAAATTTTATATGTATATTCACAGGTCTGAGAATCGGCTATTATTTAACTTCAACAGCAGTAGAGACCGTTTCAAAATCTTCGCACGAATTGGTCGGATCGCCCGGTGCAATACAACGACCACACACAAGACAGGCGTCAAGTAAGGGGGGGACGCGGTAGTTATGCGGGATTTTCCTCCATAGCGAAGGCATACCCACTAAACCTCTCTGTTCCTCCAACGCATCGGGACGGGACCACGGGCACGCTTCCGCTCTCGTCCGCGGCCCCGTCGTGGATGTCCCCCTGCACCAATGTACAAAAAAAGGCGGCGCCTGGTAAAGCGGGTCACTGATACTTGATGACCACGACCAGTCTGACAAGACTGTAACGAAGAAGAAGTTTGAGTCTGAGAATGTCACCAATATAGACAAGAAAAAGCGTAGGTCCAAGGATGCTACCCTGCGGAACACCAAAACCGATAGATAATGGATCACTGGCTACTTCACCCACTTTAACTGTTTGGCGCCTATCAGTAAGGTAGCTACAAAACTATTGCAGAGCTTGTCCTCTTACACCCGAGACTTCAAGTTTCCTGAGCAAGATATCCGAGGAGACCGTGTCGAAGGTCGAGGTAGATAGCTGCATCTTCAGTTGATTTACCTTTCGTGAAACAAACCTGGTTATAGGATAGGAGTTTGTTTTTGTTAAGAAAAGCTAAGAGACGACCGTTCACAATTTTATTCAGAATTTTAGAAAAAACACTTAAAAGTGAAACAGGTAGTTATAGGATCGTTTTTAAGACCATTTTTATCGGTGGGAGACACATGAGCCAGTTTCCACTGATACGGGAAACATCCAAAAGCCAGACTAATGTTGCAAATACAGGTAAGAGGCTCCAAGACAGTATCTTTAACTTCCTTGATGAATCGTGGCTTTATCCCGTCTGGGCCAGGAGCACTGTCCAATTTCAATTCGCAGATTAATTTATTAACCTCATCCACGTCGGTCGGATGTAGGAAAAGGGAACTTGTTGCCAAAGAAGCGCTTTCAACTTCTACTGCTAACGAAGTTGTAGTCGTGGAGCGTTTAGATAATATATTAATAGCTAGTTTTTGTCCTACCGTGGCGAAGTGATTATTACAACTGTTTAAGAAATACTTTGGAGAATCTTTTAGAGTTGTGAGATCACAAGCCGAGTTGATTTTATTTGAACAGTGGCAGATACTTTTAATTGACTTCCACAACTTCTTCGGGTCGTGGAAGCAATTCCGCGTTTTGTCTGATGAGTACGCGTCTCGGAGGTCTGACTTTAGTCCTGTTCCTCTTTCCACCCTTTTTCTTACAAGAAAAGCTTAGGGAATGGTAGTGGTTTTTCCGGATGAGAGAATGCATGGGATGGGAAAATATTCACTTATATCCTACGTCGATGAAAGGGAGACAAAGAATTGCAATTGTCTGTCTAAAAATAATATTAAAAAAAAACTATTTGTTGATGCCGCGCGGTAGGAGTAATTGTTATCGTTGGCAAAGAGCCTTTATTATTGTATTTACAGTAATGGGAAGGCGGGTCTCTACAGAGCGAGAGAGAGCGTAGACGTTATAAGTACATGCCTTTGGCATGGCATGACCTTTGGACCGGCCACACGTGTCGGTGCGTGAACGAGCCAAATATAACGCAACGAATGCTACAAGGATTACCGTTTTGTTAGTTAGTTGGGAGTAAGAATGAACAATGTGGTTTTATACAAGCGCTATAATAACAATCTACATTACTTTAGTTAATCGATTGCAATTCGGCGTCTTCAAACTTTTTTGGTGGTCCTCCACGTTCTTCATTTCTCACATCAAAATCATTATTTCTGAACTGTTGGAACCATCTTTATCATGTTGCTTCTGATTGAGCATGATCACCATATGCCTCGACAAGCATTCGATGCGACTCTGCACCACTTTTCTTCAAATGAAAACAAAAAATTAATGCTTTCCGCAAGTCATCACTTTCTGGTACAAAATTCGACATTTTTAACACGATGAAAAAATATAATGTTGTCTGTTCAATGACTTGATGTAGACTAAATATGTTTCACAGATGTCATAGCAAAGAAAGAAAAGATAAAGGCTCGTTTTAGACAAATGTTCCTATCCCTATCGAGACATTTGTATCTTGACGCTCACTTCGTACCGGTATACCTGGTATATGTACAGTTCACTCGTCACTCACAAGCGGTTACAATGGAACTTAAATACGAGCGAAAATCATAACGGTCCAGTAAAGTGTCAGTCGGGCAATTCGCATGAAACTTCTTGTTTTATGAAAATTGCGCCGGCAGAATATGGCGGTTTAAGCATTACAGCTTGGCGAGATAAAATTCTTTGTTAAATCTTTTGTATGAAAAATAAATAAAAAAAAAGAACAAGGGAGTGAAGAATACGCGAAAGTAAAATAAAACTAGTAGTAAATCTTGTCCTAATATATTTTATTACATTCGGCGTCGACCTGCGACTGCGAACTGCCGATACCTCTAAATACATAACTATTACGTAAAAGGTAACGCAACCAATATTTTTTTACATTTCAATATATTATTACAACGTTTCATTCTAATCTGTCAATGCAAATAACAACAAAATAATTATTTGATTAGATCTAATCCTACCTGGATTAGATCTAATCAAATAACTCAAATATCGTCGAAATTTTACCTCGCAAATAGGCAAATCCGGCGCGCGCTTCATTTCACATCGTATAAAAGAATTGCCAAATGTGTTATATATTAAAAAGTACATACAAATTCCTCTAAAACTAGTTTTAGGAATAAGTAGTGTGCGGTTGAGATGCAGTACATCCATCACCGAATCCCGCCGAGGAAATATCGCTCGACACTCGCTGCAATCAGGTACTTAGGTAGTTTTTGCTGTGGGTTAAATTGTCCGAAGTGAAAAAATCTAACTTTATAGGGCAGTAGTTATATGGTATTAAAATTACTTGTCATATCTCGTACATTATTTTCTTAAAAATTTGCAACAAGCATTTCCATGCTATGTTATATTATATTGAAGTGAGTAAATCCCCCTCACTCTTCACCCCTCGCCGCTCCACCGACGCTGTTTCTCTTCACCGTACTTCAATAGATCGTTGGCGTCCAAGTGGGCGTTTTTGTATGGGAACAATTTGTGCTCAAACGCCTGTGTCTAAAATTTTATTTTAGATTTAGCAAAAAAAATCAACATCGTTTTTATTTATAATATATGTAAAGCTTTTCAAGTGATAAATAAAAATATAATAACCTAATTAAATACATAATTAAAACAGTACCTATTATGTACTTCCAGGAGCGAAAGTTTCGCACTGACCTTGGGTTTTGTCCGTACATTTACAATAACAAATGTATGTAATAAAATGAGCATTATGAGCAATACACTAACTACGTCTCAAATATTCTAGGAAGCATTACGTAGCACTAGTGTTTCAAGTTCTTTCCTCACTTCATACGAGAGTGAAGACACCGACCGCGCCCCATCCACCAGCACTTTGGGAATAATCAACATCGGAACCGGTTTCATATCCACGACTTTTATTTAAGTGCGGCCCTTTTCGGGATCGTCCGGCTCGAACCGAAAAAATTGCGAGCTCCGCCGTTAGTTCGATGTGAACACTACCTTCTTATG
>NW_013530935.1:0-5026 GCF_000836235.2 Papilio xuthus | reverse complement strand
AGACATTGTGAATATATCTGTTGTGTTACCACATTCATTGCTCTGTGCTCCCCGAGCTGAGAATGTTAGCGCACGGTGCAGTGAGGGCATGCTGTGTCTTTGCAGCTGGCGTTCGGGCTGGCCGTGGCTGAGGAGGCGCTGCAGTTCGAGCACCGCGACCTGCACTGGGGCAACGTGCTCGTCGCGCCCACCGACCAGGAGGTGAGTGCCGGGGTCCGGGTGCAGTGAGCAGTGAGCAGCGAGCAATGTGTGTGAGGTGTGAGGTGTGACGTGTGACGTGTGCGCTGCAGTACGCGACGTTCCTGCTGCGCGGGCGCGTGCACCGCGTGCCCCGGCGCGGAGCGGCCTGCGTCGTGATCGACTACTCGCTGTCGCGCGTCTCTTTGCGCGGCGCCGCGCTCTACGCCGACCTCGCCGACGACGACTCGCTCTTCGAGGCCGTCGGCGACCGCCAGTTCGACGTGTACCGCCTCATGCGCGACCGCCTCGGGTAACTTCTCACTCCTCCTCCTCCTCTCTCTTCGTCGTCTCGTCTGCCGCAACAAATTAAGGAAAGGTTGTATCGTTTCACAGCAACGAGTGGAAGAACTTCGAGCCGTACACGAACGTGCTGTGGCTGCACTACGTGGCCGATAAGATGGTGACGGCGCTGCGCTACGAGCGGCCCGCCACCAAGCTGCACCGACACTACCTCGGCCGGCTGCGCGCCGCGCGCCGCGCTCTGCTCGCCCACGCCAGCGCCGCAGACTTCGTGCTCGCCCACGCCCCCGCCCACGCCCACGCCCACGCCCACGACCACGCCGCGCTCTAATCGCGCCCACGCCCACGCACCACCCGCGCCCCATCCGCATCCGCCTTACACACAATTATCATTGAAATTATAAAATGGAGGTCGCGAGCCGCCTCGCCTCTCTCCTCGACGTTGTTCACTCGCAAACGATTATTTATATTTCTAGTATTGTCAACAGATTAGACAGACATCGGCCGACAGGTGCCTTCTTTTTAGTTAAGATGATGCCTGCCTTCGGGCTGAATAAATTTTCCTATTGCGTTCCCACTTTGTTTTATTACCCCTTACCTGCAGTGCGGTGCAACGTGAAGTGATTGTGTGGAAGAGGTCGGGGGATCTCTAGTAGACAAGTCAACGAGGAGGATATCGTATAAGTGATACCAACATTATACAGAACCTATTCGAAATTAAAATAAAGTAGAGGACTTGTACACGAACCCAAAAAGCCCCGCGACCCGTATAGATGAAACAAATAAGAAGGAGGTCGGTTGGATTAGTCGTTTAATTAGCGTTAAGCGCAATCATAACACAACAGTAAAACAAAACGCTTGCGTGCATTTAAATGGCGCGGCGCCATCTAGTCCTTTTAGAAGGAAAGTTATATTTTTATCAGAATGAAATTTCTTAGGTTTTACTGCCATCTATCGGCTTACCCTAAAAAATAGTGTTTAGATTATGAATTTGCCGTAGCAGAGGGCATTGAATGAAAAACAAAACAAATATTATTTGACAACGTCAAACTATGATTTAGTTATAATTGCGAGAGACGGTTAATAATATATCGAGTTGAGCCTTGCCCTCTTCCGTCTAGTGCCGTGACGCTGCAGTAATCATTTATCTTGAAAAAAACAATTATATTTGTGTGGTGTAGTGATACGATAGAACGATTAAAGTTGTGCTTAATGCAAAAGACATTGTTCTGAATTTCATAATTGGCTTGATTTCAAAGTGCTGCTCATAACGATAGATACAGCGGACCAAAACTCTAATTTTTTTTTTTTTTTTTAAACTGCCTGGGCACAGTGCTCCTAATATCTAACTTAATACTATACCTAATTCTATGCATACGTATATACTACTTATTCTATATAACATAATTAATATAATTTGGAATTTAACTATTTATTCTAAACGACATTAGTGAAGTGTAAACAGTGAAAAGACAAAACAAAGTGACATAGTGGTAGGTTTTTTTTTTTTTTGTTAACGCGGGGAATGCGTTTATGCACTTCGCCGTCCGTGCTGCGGGGGCAGCAGGGCACACTGAGGAGTATTCGTCACACTTCCCGGCTGTGACTGGCTGTCGCTTCTGCTGATGTTATTACCTCACGCGCGCAGGAAACCAGCGTATCCTCACTTGTCTTAGAGCGACGGGCTTCCCCTTAGCCCGCCACTCGAGTTTTGGTTAAGGTGGGTGAGTTCGGGCGAAAGCCCTCCTTCTACCCCCTCTTCGGCGGCTTCGTACAGGGTCTCGGCTGAGCGCCTCCCTGTTTCTTTCCGCGTCCTCTTTTTGGCCGATGACCTCCTCGCAGAAGCTCTGCACGGCACACCATGCGTCGTGGGAATCCACCATGGTCTTAACTATGGCCGGCAGAGAAAGGTCAGCGCCAACTGCAGCCACCAGGTCCCGTCGTTGAACCGCCCAGGCCGGGCACTCCGCCAGTGTATGTTCGGCCGTATCATTCGGGCAGACCCCGCAGTGGTGGCATTCCGAGGACGGCTCCCTCCCGATCCGACGCAGATAACTGCCGAAGCAGCCATGCCCCGACAGCACCTGCGCCAGATGGAAGGTTACCGTCCCATGCGCCCTTCCGACCCACCTCGCCAAAATTGGACCGATTGCCTCGGTAGTCCTCTTTCCGAAGTTCGACTGGCGAAGGCGGCATTGCCAGCTAAACAGGGCAGCCTCTCGCCGTTCCCTCCTAAATCTTTCGACTTCCGCTCGTGGCGATGAAACCCCGTCAATGAGCGCCTTCCGCTCGCGCCACGCGTGGACCGCCGCGAGCACGTTCGCCTCAAGGACCCAGGGTAGGGAACCCGCCAGGGCGCAGGCCGCCTCAAAGGAGATGGACCGGTATCCCCGGATCATCCTGATGGCCAAGAATCTTTGGGGCCGATGCAGGATGTCCACCGTTCTCCGATTGAGGGCGCCGCTCCATATTGGAGCGCCGTACAGCGCCATCGAGCCGACTACCCCAAGAAACAGACGCCGACACAAAGCTTTCGGGCCACCGACGTTCGGCAATAAACTGCCGAGGGCCGCGGCTGTTCGTAGGAGCCTGGGTCCCAACCTGCGAAAGTGGCCCTCGAAGGTCCACCTACCATCGAGCGTGAGGCCCAAGTACCTCATCTGAGGCCCGATTGGTATTTCTACCCCGCCGATCGTAATACGCATACCCTCCGGAGGCCTTCTTCGAGGGCCGTGGAAGATTATGGCTTCCGACTTATTGAGGGAGACCTCAAGTCCAAGAGCCCTAACCCTCGCAACGACCTGCGCTACCCCCGCCGTCCCACGGATCGCGCACTCCCAGTGGGAAGGACCGCGCGCCGTTATCAGGGTGTCGTCAGCGTAGCAGGTGATGTCAACCCGTCCCACGAGAGAGCCCCGCAGGACCCAGTCGTATCCCACGTTCCATAATAGGGGGCCGAGGACCGAGCCCTGCGGGACCCCACAGGACACTTCGTGGCGAGACCACCCGCTTCGACTCCTATAGGACACAGACCTCCCCGATAGGTAGTCCGACACAACGCGAAACAGGTAATCCGGCACTCGGTGATACCGGAGGGCCTCGGCAATGCAGCTCCAGGGGCCATCCCCATATTAAAGGCGTTCGCGATGTCAATAGACACCGCGAGAACGACCTCTCCCTGGGCTACGGCCTCCTCCGCTATCCTTTTCACCCTCTGGATTGCGTGAATCGTGGACCTACCCGGCCTGAAGCCATATTGCCTCTCGTCGAGGTCTGGTCCGACTGCCCTCAGGTGCGTGGTGAGGCGGTTGGCGACGACACGCTCGAAGACCTTCGCCAATTCGTCCAATAGGACGATGGGCCTATACGCCTCCGCGGAGTCGACCGGTCTCCCTTCCTTCCTGATGAGGACTAGGGCGCCGTCCTTCCATTTCCTCGGGAAACGCCCTTGCGTGAGACAGTCACTCGTCAGTTTGCTGACCCGATCCTCATAAAACTCGGCCGCCAATGCCCAAGCGCTGCCCGGTATGCCGTCCGGCCCAGGAGCCTTCCTCTTAGCTCGCAACTTGGCCATGGCGACCCCGAGCTCAGCAGGGGAGACATGTGGAGCGGCCTCGTCATCCACCGGGAGATCCTGCCTCGGCGCCCTGAAAGGCGGGGTGTGAGCCTCCCTGTGCGGGAATAGGGAGGAGACGACCTCCTGTACCAGCAGCGGCGGCAAACTCTGGGTGAGCGGCTGAGCCTGCGTCCGGAGCTTGCCTCGAACCATAAGATAGGGCCGGCCCCACGGGTCTAGGTCCAATGACTCGACCATTTCCGCGCGTGCCCTATCCTTGGCTTCCCGTATCGCTCGGCTCAGCACGCTTTTGGCAGCTTTGTAGCAGGCGTTCAGGCGCTCCTCGACCACTTCATCCCTGTGCCTCCTTCGACGGTGACGTTGGACCTGACGCCTAGCTCTAACACACGCGCTGCGTAACGAGGCTATCTCGGCAGTCCACCAGTACACCTCCCTTTTCTGCGGTCTGGGGCCTTGCCGGGGCATCGATGCGCTACACACCCGGGACATCGATGCGCATATTTCTTCGGCCCTATGCCCAGGGAGGTGTCCTTGGGAGACCAGGTTTCAACCAGGGCGGCTTCTATCAGCAGGTCTCTGTTGAGACGCCTCACTACTCACCGTGGAGCATCCCGGTGAGGCGACTGCGCCCCCTGATGGACTGGAGCCAAAGACGAGTCCGATATCTGGAAACGGATGTACAGGTGGTCGGAGAGTGTCTCCACACCTTCCACAACCTCCCACCCGTACACCCGTCTCGCCGTCGCTGGGCAGGCGAACGAAATATCCACCACGGAGTTGCCCTGTGGCCGAACACAGGTGGGCCTTGAGCCTCGGTTGAGGACGGTGAGTCCCGTAGTCAGGGCCCATTCCTCCAGTACTGCGCCCCGAGGGTTTGTGAATACGTCACCCCAGGCGGAGCTCCTCGCATTGAAGTCACCCATCACCACCACATAACGGGGACCTCTGCGAACGAGCGCTCCAACCTGG
>NW_013530934.1:3177-5405 GCF_000836235.2 Papilio xuthus | reverse complement strand
TCCATCTGATTTTATCCAATCCTATTCCACATTAATTATAAGTGTCTAGAGATACGTAGTGTATTTTCCAAAAATCGATTTGCACTATATATTTCTTTTAATTAGTACATAAGAACATTTTGAAATAAAATTTTATAAAACATTTAAATAGTATTAAATAAATAAAAATGACTAAGATCACACAGATTCCCAAAGAACTTTCAGGAATCATCCCCAAATTCGACGGTGATGAAAGTTTGTTAAATCTTTTCATTAGAAAAAGTGAATATGTTATTAAATTAAGTAGAGAAGCAGGTAATTTAGAACAAGACCTATATATATTCCAAGTCATTACATCCAAACTAACAGGCAAAGCAGCAACATTAATAAGTGAAAGACCAGACATTGCGACATGGAATGAACTTAAATTAGCTTTCGAACAACATTTCGGTGATCCACGTTCCGAAGAATGTATCGCGATTGAATTAGAAACTTTAAAAATTAACAATGGCGAATCTTATCTTGATTTTTGTAATAGAATACAGCATATTAAAAGTACACTATTTGCCAAAGTAAACCGAATTAGTGACGTAAATCTGCGCAAGAGTAAAATCACAATTTACGATCACATGTCAATGAACGTATTTCTCTATAATTTACCAGAAGATTTATTACGCATAGTGCGATTAGAAGGATGCAACTCACTTGAAAATGCCCTAAGCATTGTTTTAGAAGAAGTAAATTTCTTATATCAGTACCAAACTAGAAATAAAATGCTTCGATTATCTAATAACGCGCAACAAAAGCCGCAACTAATCACACAAAATCCTTTCATAGACAAAAATGTAATGAAACCTTTCTTTTCTCAAAATACACAACAAAGTAATTTTAAATTCGGAATACCACAACAAGACAACTTACAAACGAAACCTATTTACCAGGCGCAACATTCACAGCCTAATTTTAAATTCGGTATTCCACATACACACACAACATATAACACGAAACCGATATATCAATCACAAACACAACCTAAATTTAAATTCGGAATTACTCCAAGCAAGCAAGTTAGATTACCTCAACAACAACCTGGATATAAACCCAACTTAAATTCGCAACCTACTGGTTATAGACCACCACCTCATTTACTAAAACCACAATTCCAACCCAAAACACAGACAACGGACGTTAGCATGCGTACCGCACCCCCCATTAAGCCTCAAGCTTTTCGCATGAATCAATTGTACAACATAAAAGACGACATTCCTTATGATGAAAGTGAATATTACTTTGACGAGTATAACGAATATTATCCAGAGCAGTACCAATTAGAACAAAATGATTACGATGAAAATATAAATTCTTATAATGAACAGGATGAATCTCTATTAACAGATGACGAAAATTTTCCCATGAAAGCCTCGAACAAAAACCCGAAATAATCCATATTAATTATTCTGACCCTAGATTAAAATTACCATACATTGAAATCCCAGAAATAAACGCAAAATTTATGATCGACACAGGAAGTTCACGATCATTTATAAGCCCGGCAAAGGCTAATGAATATTTTTATTATTGTAAGGAATACGAGCCTTTCGAAGTTATTAGCACACACGCTTCAAGCTTTCATAATGAAGTGATTTTGACACAATTATTTCCCACTTTTAATACGGACAAAATTCATAAATTCTATATATATGACGTAGACGGAAGATACGACGGATTAATAGGTAGTGATCTTTTGAAACAATTAAACTCCAAAATAGATATGAAAAATCAAATATTATACACAGATTCCGCTAAAATTCCCATTATTTATAACCCATCTAATGAGGTTAGAATAGCCCCCCGTTGTGAACAACGAGTTAAATTACCCACCAATATTTTAAATGGCGAAGTTATTTTAAATTATACTGAATTCTGTAATGGCGTTAGAATGCCAAGCGCACTTGTAAAATGTCAGAATGGCTACGCAACCACAATAATTCAAAATACATCGGAAAAAGAAATTACCTTAAAAATAACAAAACCCTTTGACGTAACCCCATACAATAGTAGAACAGAAAAGATTAGTATGAATAATTTAAAAGACAGAGACAACATCCAAATAGATAAAATTTTAACGGAAAACTTAAATAGATTACGTTTAGAACACATGAACCCCGAAGAGCGCAATTGTATTAAAAAACTTTGTTCACAATATAAAGATATTTTTTATTCAGAACATTTACCTTTAACATTTACTA
>NW_013530934.1:0-2426 GCF_000836235.2 Papilio xuthus | reverse complement strand
TTATCCTTTACCTAGAACGACAACAGAAATCAAAAGATTTTTAGGATTAATAGGTTATTATCGACGCTTTATTAAAGACTTTAGCAAGATAACGCAACCTATGACACAAAGACTTAAAAAGAAACGTTTAATGCCTCTTGATGATAATAAATTTATACAATCTTTTAATAAATGTAAAGAACTTCTAACAAACGCACCTATATTAGAATACCCAGATTACAATAAACCATTTATTTTAACGACAGACGCCTCTGAATTTGCATTAGGCGCTGTACTATCACAAGGACCCATTGGGCAAGATAAACCAATTGCTTATGCGAGCCGCACACTAAACGATGCCGAAACCCGTTATAGTGTTACAGAAAAAGAACTCCTTTCAATAGTTTGGGCAATTAAATATTTCCGCCCATATTTATACGGTAAAAGGTTTACAATCATTACCGATCATAAAACCTTAACATGGTTAAATTCCCTTAAAGAAACAAATAGCAGACTGACAAGATGGCGCTTACGTTTAGCCGAATATGATTTCAACATAATACATAAGAGCGGTAAACAAAACTGTAACGCAGACGCTCTGTCGCGTATTAAAATTAATGCCCTAGATAAAAGAGATAATTATTCCACAAAACCTAACATAGATAAAAGTGAAGATTTGAATAAAGAAATACAACAATTAAGAAAAGAAATAAAAGAATTAGAACAATTACAAAAGAGAACAGTTAAACAACCCTCACCCGAATCAATGTCTATTTCAGAAATAGAGTCCGAAAAAGCTATCACCATTACTGACTCCGATTCTGAAAAGACGCTTTCAATAAAATCACCATATTCAATACCTTACCCATCTAGTAGCACGTTAACAGCATCTGAAAAATCTTATGATTTAGAAACCGCACATTCCGCGCAAGATACTGAGTCACAAGGCATTCCCATTTTGCAGGAAGCAATCGACACTAAACCAAATCAAATTTTAGTATATAGTTGGAACATAGACCGATTATCTGTAAAGAATTTATCTCGAGAAAAACAAAAAATTTTAGAAGTACACTTACCCTTAAATCGATCCGATCTCGTTAAACAGTTTCTAAAAGAATACATTAGAAATAAAACTAAATATTTTATCTATTTCGAAAATGAAGAACACCGCAAACAATTTACACAGTTAGTAATATTTTTATTTAATAAAGAACTTGTTAAATTTTTCGAATGCACAAAACGTGTTGTCTTTGTAGAAAATGAAATGGAACAAAGAGACATAGTACAGAAATATCACGAAGGAAAAACATGTCATCGCGGTATTAAAGAAACCTTAATCCATATTAAACGTTTATATTTTTGGCATAACATGGCTCAAACAGTAGCTAGTATTATAAATTCTTGTGAAACTTGTAAAATCATGAAATATGACCGAAAACCAATGAAACCTAAATTACAATTAACTCAAACTCAAAGTAAGCCCTTAGAGGAAATATTTATAGACATCTTCTCAATAGAAGGCCATTATTATTTAACCATCATAGATGCATTCAGTAAATTAGGACAAGCCTTTGAATTAACTAACAGATCGACCCCCGAAGTCGTTAGAGCCCTTATTAAATATTTTTCACTATATGGCGTTCCGCAGAAACTTAGTTGTGACCCCGGGACGGAATTCAATAATGCTTTACTTAAAGAACTGTTAACATTTTATAAAGTAGAATTACATATTGGTACCCCTAACAACCATAATTCAATGGGACTTATAGAAAGATTCCATTCCACTTTATTAGAAATATACAGAATAGGAAAACATGATCATAAATATACAGAGTCATCTTTTATAATGACATACGCAATCATGGCATATAACCACACCATACATTCTACAACAGGTTTAACACCATTTGAAGTCTTGTTAGGACATACAGAATCAAGACATCCATTTGACGTTAACTTCGAAAAACAATATTTCCAAGAATTAATTAAAGAACACGTTAGGCGCACCAAGTACTTATATAAACACTTAACTGAAAAAGCTATACAAAATAAAGAGAAAATTATTGAAAAACGAGGAGGAGAAATTAAATTTAATATCGAGCCCGGAGATATAATTTATACAAAAGGAACAAATAATAGAATTAGTAAAGATAAACCGCGTTTTAATATAGCACAAGTAACGGATAAAATACATAGAAACACTATTCCGGTTACTATAAAAGGACGTGACACTAAAGTACCACTAAAGAATGTGAAACGCCCTTCACAAGCACCTCCTGCTCGTCCTGGCGATGACCACGGTGATGCATCTCCACGCCCTTCAACTTCAGGAACTAAATAAAAATCCTGGAATATTACCTGTAAGGCAAGGAACCGCAGTATTTAGTAATAAGCATTGGATAATAGTTAAGACACTAAATTTCCAACCTATGACGGAAGACGTGAAA
>NW_013530933.1:0-3582 GCF_000836235.2 Papilio xuthus | reverse complement strand
ACATCGGTACATACACAGCGTCAAATATATGAGTACATGCAAGGTGCCCATAAATATCGTAGCAGTCACAGCGTCATAAGTAACTAAGCAGTCAAGGTGCGCAAAAATATCGGTACATTTGACAAAATTGAACTCTATCTCTATATACTTGTGAGACAATTTGGAATAAACTACTTCTGTTACATTCATTTGACACTTTGCATCAAACCATTTTTCAAAATTTACTAAAAGTGTTCGACGCGGATGACAGATATTAGGTAGATAAAACCAACATCAAATTTAAGTTTGTCATCATATATGCTAGTTTGGTCTCGTGGCCTTACCGTTCGCCGCCGTTGGTACGTAAGGTCGGCGGTTCAAATCCCAAGCCACTATTTTTTTTTTGATATTTAAACTTTTTAATTTTAATATCGAAGCACATGTAATTAAACTCTATCGCCGTAGTTATTAGGTACTTTTTGATATTGCCTTGGACTAATAAGTTTGACCGTTAAAGTACTTTTCTATTTCAAACAAAAATGAAGGAGATAAAGTGATGCTATTGGCATGTAATTTGTTTATTACTCATGTTTGTTAAACTTGTACCGGTAAAAATAACACTTTTACTTTTACCTTTTACTGATACTGATTATATTTAAGAAACAAAGAAAAAAAAACTGAATGTCAAAATCGAAACTACATCAAATTTTTGGTCGATTGCAATAAACATTCCAGTGTGGGTGGGCGCGCACACATATGTAGATAACACTTGTACGTATAGTTTCCGCGCATACCATTTTTAAAACCCGCAAAGACAGTCCACGCTCCGCCCACTCACTTCACCCGCGATGGTCAGACCTAATTGTTGTTAACTTTATTTAAATTTCTTTCTACCCGACAGCGAAAATTATAAAAAAAAATTGTCGAGCAAAATTTTACATTACCAAATTTTTACTGGTTATGAAAAAATAACCCCGTGATTGATAAAATGAAAAAAAAAGTAGCCTGAGATTCGAACCGGTAAACTTACATATTACGGCAAACATACTAGAATACTGCGCCAAACTAGTATAGTTTGTGACAAGGCAAAATTTAATATTAGTTATTACGTATCTGTCATATTCGGCGTGACAAACTTTTATATTTAAGCGTTATGACAGGAGAAGAAAAATATTCGGTTGCCCAGTAAGTTCGTGCCGCTTTATAAGGAAAATTGAAACTCTGTTCTCTTAAATTTTTGGAAATGTTTTTAAATTATATTGGTACGACTCTGTACCTAAAACGTCTTTTATTATTGGATAAAATTTTAAAAATTAGTTTTTATCTCAACAAATGAAATGAAATTATTCACAATATAGAAATTTTTGTGACGTTTGATAATGGTGGAAATCCGAAAATGAATCCACTTCAGCTACAGTCTATTGTAAGCTTCATATCGAAAATCAGAACGAACTTTCCGGACAACCTATAATGTTAATACAAAGTGTCAAATGAATGTAACAGAAGTAGTTTATTCCAAATTGTATCACAAGTATATAGAGATAGAGTTCAATTTTGTCAAATGTACCGATATTTTTGCACACCTTGACTGCTTAGTTACTTATGACGCTGTGACTGCTACGATATTTATGGGCACCTTGCATGTACTCATATATTTGACGCTGTGTATGTACCGATGTTTTTGAGCAGGGTGAATGTATCTATTATTTTGAGGACTTTTGTTGTACCGATATAATTGATTACTTTTGATGTACCTATATATTTGCATATCTTGTCTGTTACGATCTATATGACGCTGACTGTACATAAAATATCAAGTGTATTCATTGATACTTTATTTGATATGTAGTGAGATAGAATAATAGTCAAAACAACAAAAAATACAAAATATGGTACTATTGTATTAAAAAACACAATGTAATTACCACATGGTTCTTGGAAATCTTCTCAGAAGAAAACATCAGCTTTCTAACTCTCAAAATTATAATACACTTCATTCCACAATTCACACTGAAACTATAATATTCTTATCAAATAAGGTTAGATTTTAAATATAATAATATTATAAAAAAAATTCTTATAAAGACATAAAGGCTTAACACGTAAACGCCATAGTAGAAATAGAAAAAATCACTAAAACTTATTAACGGAAATAAATGCATAATGTCGAATCTTCAAAATATATCTAGTTTAGGGTTCAATCAGAAGCTGGGTTCCGCAGATATTATAAAAAAAACTTAATAAGGTAACAGGTGCCGTACGCGGCGCTTAAATGCAGGCAGGGATCCGGTCACCGGTGACCGGAGTGGCGTTTAACGTGTTAAATTCACTACCTGTTGTTCCTAATAAAGACACTACCTGTTGTTCCTCTAATGACACCAATCTATTCAAAATTTGTTGCATTGTTTCGGTTAAAATATTGCTAGAAGGGCTACGTCGTCTGTAGCGTGAATCATGTTGGCTAGAATGCGATCTGCGCCTACTCTGCCGCCTCTTATTAGGCATGTTTTCTTTTTTTTAGCAAGTATTTAAAATGAGACGTAATTCCAGGCATTCAAGTTACAGTAAATAATTGATCAATAGGGTAGACACGACAAAATATTAAAATTGAGCCATTCTAAAATTTACACAAAAAGCTAACAAATACAATTTCTATTTGTTATTTATAGCGGAGAAGAAAACAATTGGAACGTACTCACCAAAGTTGACATTATAAAACTTGATCACACAGTCACATCGCGTCTTACTTACGTATATTATACGAAACACCGAAAACAAAGGGTTAATTTGTCCTTTTAAACAAGGGTAGTTACAATTTCCAAAAATATGTTTCTGATCGTATGACTAGCCAATTAAAGAAATAACAATGGAAACACATCGTATCAGGATGTACAAACAAGGACGTGGGAGTTTCACTATTCCACTTTCAGAAGTGATCAGTCTTAAGGATCAGAAGCAGGGAAAATTAAAAAATCAATCTCTTATACACTACTATAGTACTTTTTGAATTAATAAGAAAACTAACAAAAAAGATTGAATTAAATTAACACTTAAATGATTTCGAAATATAACATTAACTTGATCAACTATCAGAGTTAAAATGATTAATTATTTTGGCTAGTCAAACGGGCAGAGCTTCCGCTGGCTTCAGTGTTCGGTGGCGAGTGTGTCCCGAAAATGAGGGTGCGGTCTCTTATATTGGCATCAACCCACCATTATTTTTAAGTTCCACCCTCAGCTAACAATATATTTAAAGTAGGAAGTTATTAAGTAGCCATTGTCAACTAAATTACTGTTTAACGCATAGTGTGCAATTTTTAATGTTTATTGATATTGTAAAAGCTTCTAATAACTTTTAATTTGATCTTACTTTAAAAGTTACGTTTTTCCTAGACTAAATAACATTATTATCGTAATTTAACTAACGACCAATCAGAGCAGAGCACCTGGCTTAAGAGGGGTCGAGGCACCATCTTTATATAAGGCGATTTGACAGTTGTTAGGAATATAGTCGTGAAGTGAAGACGGATCGAGTTGCTTGCACTTTGTCGTCGAGAAAAGTGTTTCTCCGACTGTTTCTGCGGCAGTTGGCAGTTAGGGGAA
>NW_013530932.1:788-999 GCF_000836235.2 Papilio xuthus | reverse complement strand
TATACATCGTTTGTTAGTTATTTACATCATTTTTAAGATTTTTTGGTTTTTAACTTTCAATTTTTACATTTTACTTTACGTTTACATTAAATTTGATTACTATTTTAATTTTACTACTACATTTTTACCTTAACTTTAACTTTTACATTACACTGAGTTACTATTTTATTTTTTTTTTTTATTTTTTACTATTACATTGTTACATTTTAAC
>NW_013530932.1:0-523 GCF_000836235.2 Papilio xuthus | reverse complement strand
ATTCTCTTCTCTTTCTTTCCCAGGTGACGACAACAACCCCCAGCAAGTGGGAAGGCACGCCGGGTTTGGATTCCACCTGTTGAGGCCGGGTGGAGGTCCGGATCGGACGCGGTAGAGGGGCCGTCGGCGTCAGGAGCCTTTCTACTGTTGGGGATGCCGCGGACCACGTAAGTTTTGTTCTGATTAACCTTGAAATGTATGGTTCATCATGCATTTCGTTGTTAGTTTTCGAAACTTTTTCTACGTTCATTATGTGTTCCGCGGCACCCTCCGACGGTGATCGATCTTCGGCGCGTATGTCTCCAGAGACTGAGGCCTCCCCATCTTTCATGATGGGAAGGTCCTCGTATCTAATAATTTTGCTGCCCGTCTTCACACTCCAATCGTTCCACGTCGGCTCCTTGTTCCGTCGATCTCGATAACTGGTTGATTTAATTTTCCTCTCTTTTAATTTCAGATGCTGCGCGGCGACACGTCCCTCCCCGGCCGGCGCTGCACATAGGGCCTCCCATGGACCGGCGGT
>NW_013530931.1:0-850 GCF_000836235.2 Papilio xuthus | reverse complement strand
CCTTAACGATGACAAATATATTCAACTGCTTTTAAACTACATTTTAATAATAATAATATAAATTATTCAAACTTTCGTGAGACATTATATTAAACTGATATATACTACTGATATATATTAGCTCACTGAGTGTGAGCGACGGGCCGCGTCCGCGAAACAATACCAGTGCCACTCATCCTGATGAAGGGCCCCCGATGGGCTCGAAACTAGTCGGTGCCGCCACCGGACGTATATACGTGAGTGTTTAGCCGTGTTTATATATCAGTTTAATAATAATATAAATTAAATTTAGAGGAATTATGCAGAAACTATTGGTCGTGAAAGATTATATGCATTAGAATTTGGTGGCTAATAAAGATGTATATATGAGTACATAATGCGCCGAACATAGAGAAAAAGGCTAGCTGTTAATTACGACTAATAATTTTATTGGTTTAATTTTAATCACTTTGATAGAAAACAACCTGGAAAACGTTAATTTCTAAAATGTAACCCATAACCATGTACATATTTCCACAGTCAAAACTCCTGTACTAAATAAAACTCAGTATGTATTCAAAATGAGAGGAATATGTCTTTAAACAGGTGTTTCGTATGTGGAGAGCCACGGTTAGATTTGTACAAATTATGATATTATGACGTATTGTACAGATTGTCCCGGGCGGCGGCCGTTGGGGCGCACCTCCATCCAGTGGTATCCTCGATCCCTGGTGCCAGATGCAGGTAAACATACTAATTTACTAAGAAGGGAAACAACCGAATATCTTTATACTAACAGAAAAGATAAGTAGCGTTCATGACAGAAACTTGTTAAACTTTTTAATAACATTGTAAACAAAAGTCTCAACGA
>NW_013530930.1:0-1457 GCF_000836235.2 Papilio xuthus | reverse complement strand
CGTGTGAACAAGTATAAGGTCAATCTCATAAATAAAATGCTGATGAAGATCTATGAAAGAGTAGTGCATATTATGCCCTAAGTTGTGGAAATGCATAAAGATATGCAGATGTGCCTGCAAACAGTTTTGCTTTATTTATTTAGTCTCGCTTTTCTGTCCTCGTCTGAAACTAGCATAATACCGGCAACAGTCACCCTGCGGCACTGTTCAGCTGATGTTATCAAATGTCATTGTCAGGTGGATAAATGGGGGGTTGGGGGGGAAGGGGGTAAAGGTTGTTGTTACATTAATGCGAAATATTCCAAACTGTCATGGAAGTTTGCGACAAACAGTTTAGCTGCTACAAAACCGTGAGATTGTACTGTCGAAAAATCCCAACAAAAGTATATTGTTGTCTCAGTTTTTTCTAAGAAATTGAGAGGGATGACTATGTACTTGGAATCGGGCCACTTTTGAATGCATTAAGAATAAGAATAAATTTATTTCACAAAAACCCATTAGAATAATATACGTTGAAGTATCTTGCAGACCTCGAACTTGTGTGCGAAGAGTATTCACATGTGCCCACACCCCGGTAAACAGTGAGTCGAGGGAACCAGAGGGGGTTTAGTGGGTAGGCTCCTTGTCCCTTTAGGGATGTGGAGAGAGTCCCACATAACCGGAGTGGCTTTCCCCAAGGCACCCGGTATGCGTAACGCATTCCCCCTCTTAAAAAAAGACCTCGAACTCGGCTGGGCTGTCTCAGGGCCTAGGAGTGCACTAACCATGAACAAAATAACAGTGTGAACATATCATGTAAAACTAAGCGTGATATTTAAAATTGAACTAACAAGAGGAAATATCTTGGAACGTTTGCACTTACGCAAATGTATTACTTGAATGCAACGCCGTCTAGACAAAGCTATTCCTGCTTGGAAGATGTTGATAACTAGATAACATTGTTTGCGGCAGCTACGTACTGATTTTAAAAGGAATTAATTACTGAAAAATAGTATCACAAATCTTGATGTTATAATAAATAAATAATTAAAGACTAATATAATCCTATTAATATCATTCTCCGTAATATAAAGTTTAAATTTATAATCAATATAATATCTGCACGCCATACGTGGCAGAATGTGTTTGTTCATTAATTCTTGTAATCTGTGGTTACCATATTCTGGCAAATAAACTGATTGATTGATAAATTTTCTTAAATATTTTTAATAAAAATTTAATCCTATACTTTTCATTAAATATATATTTGTATATGTTTGGTGCAATGGAAATGAACGGTTTTCTGTTTAAACTCGTTGTTGAGTAAGCGGTTTCTTACATAACAAAGTTTTCTTAGCAAATATTCCGTATCCCGGCAGTTTTCATAACGTGTCATTTAACTTGGGAATTCAAGTTTGAGTTTAGTTTGCGAGCCCGTTTATCAATTTGTTTGTTTTATCTCTGACTCTCTTTGATTT
>NW_013530929.1:0-665 GCF_000836235.2 Papilio xuthus | reverse complement strand
CCACCTCGCCCAACTCGCCCACCTCGCCCTCCGCCACGCCCACACTGACACAACACACATCTCTATTATGCTTTTCATTATTTATTTCCTACTCAAAATCTGCCAAATCTTACTAATATTATAAATGCGAATATTTGGATGGATGGATGTTTATTAGAAGGCATCTCGAGAACGGCTGTATGGATCTCGCTGAAATTTGGCATACATATAAGTCACAGTCTGGAAGAACAGGTAGGCTAATAATTATTATAGATTTTTTTTTAAATTTCGCGAGGAGTCGCGGGCGACAGCTAATTATTAAAAAAAAACACCAATTTTTTTTTAAACTATGTGATTCTAATATCACTTTTCAATAAAGCGACTGCTCACCTGTCGTCAAGGTCATCTTCAAGGTCATCGTCACTGAACAGCTTCCTCTTTCTCCTCGGCGTCTTCTCTCTCGGCCGGCACTGGTCACAGAACCAGTCGCCGTCAGGTACTTTCTGCAAATAATTATAAGATAAAACCTATAACTTTGCAAAGTTAACAAAATACAAAAGAGTTATTACGTAACACTAGCATTCTGCATTTCTCCTAAATTATTACTTAAAAATAAGCTTCACTAATTCATAATAGTAAATATAAATATAAATGCAAGCAAATAACTATAAAAAAAATCTCACACA
>NW_013530928.1:0-569 GCF_000836235.2 Papilio xuthus | reverse complement strand
AGCTACCTTCTCACCAATTTTCAGTCATATCGGTAAAGCCGTTCTTGAGTTTTAAATAGTGTAACTAACACGACTTTCTTTTATATATATAGGTGCTAATTACTGGATGGATGTTTGTTACAGGGTATCTTCAGAACGGCTAGATGGATCTCGCTGAAATTTGGCATAGATGTAGAACATAGTCTGGAATAACACATAGGCTATCCAATAAGTTTTTTTTAATCCACGCGTACAAAGTCGCTGGCAACATCTAGTATACAATGATAATTATTTTATCTTATAGAAATAAAGTTTGTTTAAAAATGCAATCGTATGTTAGTTAAATGGTTTGTGTTTTACGATACATTAGAGTTTGCTTTAGTATAAACTGATTATTAAGACGATATATTTCTGAAATGGGCTTTTAATTTAATTTGTATTACTACTATAAGAAATAGATTACTTAGTTATAAAGAGTTATTATGTTAGTGTTGTTATGTGAGAAGTTATGGGGCCGCAAAGTCCTAGAGTGGCGGCCACGGACAGATCGACGCAGCGTGGGCAGGCCTCCCGCAAGATGGACCGATGAC
>NW_013530927.1:0-529 GCF_000836235.2 Papilio xuthus | reverse complement strand
ACGAAAAACCATAAACCGTAGGTGACAAGTAATAATATGCTTAAAACAATAATTTTACTTCTTACTATTACTAATCTTTATATATATAATTCTTCTGTGAATGTGTATGTAACTGAACTTCTCTCAAACGACTGGACCGATTTTGATGATTTTTTTTGTGTGTGTTCAAGGGGATCTGGGAATGGTTTAGATTCACAATTTTTTCTGCTGGACAATGTTTTTTTAATTAATTTTTAATTTATTAGTAGTTGTTGATTTTGGAATGTTTTGGACAGACGGCGCTACCATCGCAGTGTCAAATTTAAAATAATCGAATTAAAGACGTGTAGGCTGGACAACGTCTGTCGGGTCCGCTAGTTACTTATATTATTACTGCGAAAGTTAAGATGGATGTTTGTTAGAAGTTATGTCCACAACGGCAACAGATCTCGATTAAATTTGGCATAGATGTAGAACATACTCTGTAAGAACACATAGGCTACTTACTGAGTTTTTCTTTTTGTTTCCCGCAGACGAAGTCTTAGGCTTC
>NW_013530926.1:0-612 GCF_000836235.2 Papilio xuthus | reverse complement strand
ACAACCTCCTCGACCCTGTCCCTGAGTCGGGTGATGGCGTCGACGGTGGACCGCCCGCGACGGAAACCGAACTGGCCGCCGCTCAGGTCGGGCCCAACCGCCTCCATGTGTGCGACGAGGCGTGCCGCGAGCACTCGCTCAAACAGCTTGCACGCCTCGTCAAGCAGCACGATGGGGCGGTAGGCCGACGGCGAGTCGGCCGGGCGCCCGTGCTTCCTGAGAAGCACGAGCTTGCCCGTCTTCCACCGTCGCGGGACCCTCCCGGACGCCATGCACTCCGACAGCAGGGACAGCATCTCCTCCTTCAGGACCGGCACGACCTGGGCGAGGACCCGCCCAGGGACGCCGTCCGGGCCCGGGGCGCGGTTCTTCAGCCGAAGCCTAAGAACCGCAGCCTCCAGCTCGGCCTCGGAAACGGGCGGGACTTCCTCACCCGCTGCGGCCGGTCCTGAAGGATCCGGCGCCGCCATCCTCGGCGGCACCCACTCCTCCCTTGCCGGGAAGAGGGAGCCGACCACCTGTTCTGTAAGGAGGGGCTCGAGGGACTTGGTCAGTGGGGGGGCCCATGGTCGGAGCTTTTTGCTCACGACCTTATATGGGCGCCCCCACGGG
>NW_013530925.1:0-710 GCF_000836235.2 Papilio xuthus | reverse complement strand
TTTGATGACATAAAAGTACAGGATGATTGATAATTTTTCAACTAAAAGTAGTCTGGTATATTTATCTGACTGATTTATTTTCTATTTCATAGGAGTGCTCAAAATTTAAATAAAGGATCTACTTACGTATGTACATAAACGCAAAACGCAAAAAGCGACCACGTACCTCTATATTTATGAGTTGACAGAATTTTCAAAAATATCTCGGGAATGTAATGCTATCTAAAGTTTGCCTCTTGACTATTAGCCACTCGGTTATTTGATGACATAAAAGTACAGGATGATTGATAATTTTTCAACTAAAAGTAGTCTGGTATATTTATTTTCTATTTCATAGGAGTGCTCAAAATTTAAATAAAGGATCTACTTACGTATGTACATAAACGCAAAAGGCAATATAACGAAAAAGTAACTATGCTAAACAAACACATATATTTTAAAATTAACGGTCGCCCACGACTACGTTTGCGTGGCATCAAAACAAAACATAACTAATAGCCTATGTGTTCTTCCAGACAATGTTCGAAATATCAGCGAGATTCATGCAGCCGTTCTGGTTATACCTTCTAACAATCATTCATCCATCCATCTAAACTTTCTCATTTAAAATATTAGTAAAATATAAGCAAAAGGGAAGAAAATGGTCAGCTCTATAGCAAAATTTAATTAAAATATTCTCAAACTTAATAGCAACCATGTATAATAGAAAT
>NW_013530924.1:0-1447 GCF_000836235.2 Papilio xuthus | reverse complement strand
ATTTATTACTAAGATAACTAACTAAATAATCATTTTGTACTTACTAAATGCATATGTTTTGTGTTCCAAAGACTCATTCCTTTAACTAACACTCAAATTCTTATGGAACTCAAAGATTTAAGCAGTTATTACATCCTTAGATCTGATTTCATATTTATAAGCGTATTTACGTACGTACACAGTGTTATTTAAACTCATTACAAATGTATTAGAAAAGTTCACCACAAAAATACATATTATTGAGTTAGAAACTCATCTGTCTGCCGATTTCCATTATCAAACATCCCATTTTCTTAAAAAAAAACAACACAATATTATAACAATATTTTAATAAATAAAACATGAATTAAAACAGTTAATATGACGAAGAAAAGCATAAAGCTATTTTTAATTAAAAGATCTTTGATAATGAAATGCTTACGGTCTATTTACTACGAAGTTCGACCAATTGGCGACCACTAATATAGTACTAAAGAGAACTATACGACTACATATTGCAGTTGCAATATTGATTTATGATGCGAAGGTTCTATTCATAACGGTCGGGTTGTAACATTCAACTTTATTAATAATGTATCGTGTTTAAGGTCAGTTCTGTATTGCTTAGGGCTCGATATCTCGTCATATAACATGCTATCATCTGTGCTTATATTAAAAAGGTAACTTCAACATCTATACCAATTGTTAATCTTTATTATATTTCATAACAAATTTCGTCATAAACTTTTGTTTGTAATTATTTTAATACATTTCTTTTAGAACATTCAAGTGGAGCAATTAAAAAATATTAAAAGATAAACTATAATATATAACTATCATCATCAGTTTACCCTATGTTAAGGGGTACTAGGCCTTAGTGAACCACGCTGGCCCAGTGCGGGTTGGTTGACTTCACACATATCTTTGAATTTCTTCTCAGATATGTTCAGGTTGCATCACGATGTTTTCCTTCACTGTAAGAACGTCGGATAAATGTACATATGTAAATCGGAAATCGAAAAACACACTGGTACATGGCGGGATTCGATCTCCGGACCTGCAGATTGCAAGTCAAGGGTTGAAACCCTTGAGCCACGGACGCTCTTATATAGTTATATCTTATGTAAATGACAGGTCTATTTAAAACAAATCCAAACTCGATGAGGGAATGTTTTGTTGCAAAGTTCCCATTGCCACCTTTCAGCTCTATCATCAGATCAGTATAATATCATCATAATATTGCATTGTCATCTAATCTACATATGTCATGTAAAATTTCAACTCAATCAGTAACAAGAGGTGGATCAAATTTAATTTTCAATATTTGATGACCAACATCAGGACAAGTGAAACTTAATTAAAACTTGTAAAAATAAAATGTGTTACTTGTTTATCGTTTATTTACTTAAGTTATATGATGCAAACTACATAGAGTTAATGTTGCTAGCTTATACTTAAGCTCTTCACC
>NW_013530923.1:776-1047 GCF_000836235.2 Papilio xuthus | reverse complement strand
CGGTATCTTAGTAGCCCACGAAAACTGCAACCAATTCTACAAATGCGCCCACGGTGTCCCAGTAGTGATGCGTTGCCCTAGCAATCTCCTATATGATCCCTACAGAGAACAATGTTGGTATCCAGAAGAGGTTGAATGTGGAGATAGAGTTATTCCTGAAGACAATGGAAATGGCGATGGTGGCGGCGGCGGCGGCGGCGGCGGTGGTGGAGGAGGCGGCGGTGGTGGAGACGGTGGCGGTGGAGGCGATGGCGGCGGTGGAGGTGGCGGC
>NW_013530923.1:270-686 GCF_000836235.2 Papilio xuthus | reverse complement strand
CACGAAAACTGCAACCAATTCTACAAATGCGCCCACGGTGTCCCAGTAGCGATGCGTTGCCCTGGCAATCTCCTATACGATCCCTACAGAGAACAATGTTGGTATCCAGAAGAGGTCGAATGTGGAGACAGAGTTATCCCTGAAGACAACGGAAATGGCGATGGTGGCGGCGGCGGCGGCGGCGGTGGTGGAGGAGGCGGCGGCGGTGGAGGCGATGGCGGCGGTGGAGGTGGCGGCGGTGGTGGAGGCGGCGGAGGAGGTGGTGGTGGAGGTGACGGCACCTGTAATTGCAACCCTGGTGAAGCTCCTTCCATTTGTGCCGCTCCAGACTCCGACGGTATCTTAGTAGCCCACGAAAACTGCAACCAATTCTACAAATGCGCCCACGGTGTCCCAGTAGCGATGCGTTGCCCTGG
>NW_013530923.1:0-193 GCF_000836235.2 Papilio xuthus | reverse complement strand
GCGGCGGCGGCGGCGGCGGTGGTGGAGGAGGCGGCGGTGGTGGAGACGGTGGCGGTGGAGGCGATGGCGGCGGTGGCGGCGGTGGAGGTGGCGGCGGTGGTGGAGGCGGCGGAGGAGGTGGCGGTGGCGGTGACGGCACCTGTAACTGCAACCCTGGTGAAGCTCCTTCCATTTGTGCTGCTCCAGACTCCGA
>NW_013530921.1:0-503 GCF_000836235.2 Papilio xuthus | reverse complement strand
GCTTTGTATTGTAATGATTCACTGAAATAAACGTATGTGTCATTATTTTTGCTTATTTTTTCATCAACCTTTTTCCAGTAGTCTGAATCCCGTTAAATTTTTGTAGTAAGGAATGGATTAGCAACCTGTACTCAAGTTCGCCCTTTGCCTATCTTAAGACGATTGAGAAATAAGATTTGAAATCCATTTAGATTTATTAGATGAGTTTAACCCTTAAATGGACAATGTTGTTTTTAAACAACATACTAAACATCACAGATAAAATTATCTTTATTTTATTTTTTTGTTAATTTTGACAACTAGTTCTTATTTCTAAAAAAAATAGTAAATTCATGTCTAGATTTTTTTACTCATTTTTCCTAGACAGTAATACATGTCTATTACACAAATATATTTTTTTAAAACGTAAAAAAAAAATCGTCCATTTAAGGGTTAAGGAAAACCTAAATCGAAGGATTGGACACAGACAATAACGATGTTAATTTATTACTATAACTGTTGCT
>NW_013530920.1:0-741 GCF_000836235.2 Papilio xuthus | reverse complement strand
TACGGTCGAACACAATACGGTCGATAGAGTCCCCTTACTCGAGTTTCCACAACAACTTAAACTTGTTAACCATCATCATTTACATCAACCTTGACTGGTATATGACCTGCTGGCATCTTTCATGACCTATCGTGTGCACATTTGTGAGTACGCCTTGAATTTAAAGCTTTCAATGTGTAACGGTCACCATCCAATACTTCAACTACTTTTAAGGCCCCTTTAAACTTCAGATTTAATTTTGTTTGATTACACACTTCAGTTGCTAACAACGCAAAGTCACCGACGGAAAAGTTAACAATTTTTGCCTTTGTTTTGTCGAAACGAGATTTATCATACGCTGCACAGGTTTTTATATTTTCTAACACGTTTTCGCGAATCTCCTCAAGATCGTCGACATTAACCTCTGCGTCACCGCACATCATCGACAAAGTACTTGCCACCTTACCAATTAAAAGTTCTAAAGGCGAAGCTTTTGTCACTCGGTTGATAGAATAATTTATAGCTACCGCTAAGCTTACCCGTCGCGTCTATGTGAATCATGAGCCGCGGAAATCAAAGGAAGTGGACAACGGTCCGGCACAGTGTTAATGTTAAGTTCGCGGTAATCGATACACCTACGGTCTGAACCATCGTGCTTCTTGACAAGAAAAGCTGGGCTTGCAAAGGGATAGCAGGAGGGTCTGATAATCTTCGCATGTAAAAGTTCTTTGACGTGGTCGCGAATAACGTTACGTTCGTCAG
>NW_013530919.1:0-1414 GCF_000836235.2 Papilio xuthus | reverse complement strand
ACGTTTTCGGAATTGCATTTCTTGGTATTTACCAAGAAATTCGCTTTAAATATCTACGAAAGAGCGCAAGTTTACGTTATATAAATACCAATGATTAATTGTCGTCCTCAATCGAATTGAGAGTTTCGATTGAAAATTTATGTAATATATCAAAACTGTTTACATAACATCTTGTTTGATATTTTGTTCTTTGTGATAAGTTAAAGTTAGATTTTTGCCAATAATAATAAGAAATCCTAATAATATTAGGTTTGCAGTACAGAAGTACATAACTAAACCATATATATACAAACAACGAGTTCTTTGAAACTTGAAACAAATGTATATAAGATAAGTATAGGAATAGATATATTTAATGCAATGCTATATACCAGTGGTTCCCAAACTTATTTTGACTACTGCCCACTTGGAGAATAAATATTTTTTTAGCGCCGCCATATTTTCACATATTTAAAAACCACTATAACATCAAATTAAATTAATTAATTATTGTGACCTATACATGTACATATATTAACGGAGAAATTCTAAACGAAACTTTCACTATAACCCGCAAATTGAGACCTGTAGCGCCCACAAGGGGGCGTTATCGCCCACTTTGGGAAAGACTGCTGTATACGAAGAATGTCTTAGTATTTTCCTTTAAGTACACAATTCTTCGTAACGTGTGAAATGAAAATCCTAAAGGGTTATAAAAATTCATAGCACATCGCGTCAAAGAATGTTCACTATGTAAAAGACTATCACGAGTGACGACTAATGTATTCAAATGTAATACAACTAGTTGATATTTATAATCGTAGGGATATTAAAACAACAATATTATTTAGACATTGTGATGGAAATCTTTCTAATATTATAAATGCGAACGTTTGGATATATGGATGGATGGACGGATGTATTTTAGACGGTATATATATGTATATATATATATATATATATATACATATATATATCACAAGGTGGCAAAGGTGACAAACGAGCGAGCGGCCACCTGAAATCGCGGAAATAACGAAGTGACCGTTGCCCTTATAGAACATAGTGTGGAAGAACACATAAGCTACTAATTAAGTTTTTTTTTATTTAGCGCGGGCGGAGTCTCGGTCGACAGTTAGTAAAAAAATAAACAAACTAATACTTAGTACAATTTACAATTAAAACTGGGTATTTATTCTATCAGTTACCGCAATGTAATATAAGTAAGACAAGACATATATCATAGAAAACAAAAGATATATAAATATTAAGTACAAAATAAAAAAGTTACCGAACAAAGGAAGATAAGTCAAATTATCACAGCACACTATAAATACCACTCATATAGTTTACAACCGTGTTACACAACAATTTGAATGTTTTTCACTAGTAATTAGTCGTTTAGTTCACATAGCTGCATCGTAAGATTCCCACATAC
>NW_013530918.1:0-516 GCF_000836235.2 Papilio xuthus | reverse complement strand
GAACACCGCAGGTGAAGTGAGTGGGCGGAGCGTGGATTGTCTTTGCGGGTTTTAAGAATGGTACATACGCCCGGAAACTATACGTACAAGTGTTATCTACATATGTGTGCGCGCCCACGCACACTAGAATGTTTATTGCAATCGACCAAAAATTTGATGTAGTTTGAATATTGACATTCAGTTTTTTTTCTTTGTTTCTTAAATATAATCAGTATCAGTAAAAGGTAAAAGTAAAAGTGTTATTTTTACCGGTACAAGTTTAACAAACATGAGTAATAAATTATTCAAACTTTCGTGAGACATTATACTAAACTGATATGTAAACACGGCTAAATAAGAGAAATAATACCAGTGCCACTCATCCTGATGAAGGGCCCCCGATGGGCTCGAAACTAGTCGGTGCCGCCACCGAACGTATATACGTGAGTGTTTAGCCGTGTTTATATATCAGATGAGTAATAAACAAATTACATGCCAATAGCACCGCTATATCTCCTTCATTTTTGTTTGAAATAG
>NW_013530917.1:0-1836 GCF_000836235.2 Papilio xuthus | reverse complement strand
AAAGCGGTCACGTACCAAGACTACGTTGTGTCTTGTTTTGTCCGTCACAAATCTGTCTATAAACCAGTTAACAATTAGATCGCTTTTAAAAAGTTTTCTCAAATTTCTCCTCCTCCTCCTCTTTCCCTTCCCACCCTTTTTCTTATAAGGAGAGGATGGGAAGTGGAAGTGGACTTTCCGGATAAGAGGTTGCATGGGAAGGGTAAATATTTTCTTTCTGTGCATCCTCTCCTCCGTCGATTAAAGGTAGGCAACGCATATGCAGTTGCATATGTGTATGGGCAACGGTCACTTCACTATTTCAGCGATTTTAGGTGGCCGCTCGCTCGTTTGCCACCTTTTGTTATATAAAAAAAAATTCTATGAAAAATGACAATGAGGTATCATTTAAATCAGGCTGCGTTTGCTATAATTACCACTGTTGCAGGTTAGTTATAAGACATACACGGTCTCATTTGCATAATACACTAAATTTTAGGTGAAAAAAGAAACATTATTATAGTTTGGGTAACTTAAGATAAGTAAGTTTAAATACACTTAAAGTAAAAAAAATACATTGCTTTTTATTACTACAGTTCAGAACATATGTATCGATATTTTACAATAGTTGTTTGAATGAGTGGAACGATAGTATCGTGTGGGCGGCGTGGCGGCGCGGCGATAGGCGGCGTTCGATTGTTGTTGTTCCGCCCACCGACGGATAACATAATTAAAATCGCTTTGCCGACCTATATCTTTGTAGTTGCTTTTTAACAAACGGTTACATCGTTAAACTACGATTTCTGCTATATTGTTTGTTAATGTAATGTTTTAATTTTTAAAAATTTGCATTCAGTAGAAAGAAATCATGAAAATAGTTCAATAAATATAATAGACCTTCGATCTAATTCTTGGTAATAACAAAAATAAACATTATTGAATGAATCACAGTCTATCAAACTTTTACTCGTAATGCATTTTATAGGCTTCATTTCAAATTAGAGAGTACTACAATTAAAGGGAGAAATAAAATCTGTATAATTTGTAGCACAATAAACTTAACAAAATTGCAGTCTTGCTTCACCGCATTTTTGTTAAAAGATAAGTGAATTTCAGAGTTTATAACAGTAACATTTTTAGCGTAAGTGCATCTAGTAAGTGTGACACTGCCTTTGTTTTCTATTACCAAGACGTTAGCTGGAGAAACGTCCCAGATAATCGCCTTCCCTTTTCTCGTTTTATTGGGGATGTAACCAAATAAAATATCGATATATTTCCGTTTAGTACAAGTCACAATAATTAATATTACCCTGACTGACTTAGGAGGGTAATGAATTTGTTTTGATTTTTCGCTTTATTTAGTGCTTATTCCATAGTGAACTCAAAAAGCCTAAACGACTTACCGTTGGTTTCTAAGATAAAACTCCTTATATAAAACATAATGTCATTATCTTGCCATTTCCTTAAAGGCCGGCAACGCATCTACAGTTCCTCTGGTGTTGCAGATGTCCATGGGTGTCGTTGATCACCTCGGTGTTCCCGCCGCTCGTTTGCTTTTCTCTTATAAAAAAAACAGAGATGACAATATGTTTCAAACGAAGATTTGGGTCTCAGAAACCCTCGGTTAACCGATTTTACGAGTATATGTTTCATTTGAGTTGTATTCATCCCCTGAGTATAACAGGGGTGTATTTAGTCGGCTTTTCTTTATTAATCAAGAAATAGTTTTTTTTTATTAAAATTACTACTCCATAAATAAAATTATTAATATGCAAAATACTGTGAGACTAACTTTGTCTATTTTCTACAACATTAATATCTATATTGATTATATAATAGAAGGATTTCCAAGAAATC
>NW_013530916.1:0-757 GCF_000836235.2 Papilio xuthus | reverse complement strand
TAACGATCAAATAATAAGAATTTCCTATTTGAGGTATAGAAATTTCTGCAATTCTTTATTAAAAAAGATTAAAAATATATATGAACAAAATCAAATAAATGAAAATAAAAATGATATTAGGAAAACATGGCGTACTGTTAAGAATATATGTAACATAGATGCATCTCATAAAGAACCAACAGAACTATTAAATTTAAAAGAAAATGTAACAGATTCTATTAATCATATAAATAACTACTTTGTTAGTATAGGTGAAAAATTAGCCAACAATATAATAAATAAAAATAATACTATCCCCAATGAATCTTGCCATAGTCCTAACAGGCCTCTTCTCTATTCAGCAAACAATAATAAAAGTTTCAATGTGTCTCCAAATTCTTTTATACTCATACCTACTTCTCCTCAAGAAGTGTGTAAAATTGTGTTTTCCTTAAAAAACTCCACCTCAACAGGATGGGACGGTATTCCTTCTAGATTTGTTAAACAAGCAATCAACAATTTAGCTATTCCCATAGCTCATATTTGTAACTTATGTTTTAATAACGGCGTATTTCCAAGTGCGTTAAAAAAGGCAATTGTAATACCAGTATACAAAGCAGGGGAAAGGGGAAATGTGTCTAATTATCGACCCATAGCACTTTTGCCTTGCTTGTCAAAAATTTTAGAAAAGTTGATTAATAATCGTTTACTTAACTATTTAAGCTGGAAAGGATTTCTTTCCCCAAATCAATATGGTTTTAGAGCCAATAAGTCAACA
>NW_013530915.1:4141-5648 GCF_000836235.2 Papilio xuthus | reverse complement strand
ACGACGAAGAAGAAGAACTTTCGCACTTGTCTACAGAGTATAGCTGACCATTAAATTGGTTAAATTATTGATGTCTTGCAAATATAAAAGCACCACGGCTGACCATTAAATTGGTTAGATCATTGAAGTGTTACAGGTATAAAAGCACCACGGCTGACCATTAAATTGGTTAGATCATTGAAGTGTTACAGGTATAAAAGCACCACGGCTGACCATTAAATTGGTTGGATGATTCATGTCTTACAAGTATGAAAACATGTCTAAAGACATAAAAGCACTACGGCTGACCATTAAATTGGTTAGATGATTCATGTCTTGCAAACATGAAATCTGCATAGCGGACCATTAAATTGGTTAGATCAGTCATGTCTTACAGACGTGAAAGCAGCACGGCTGACCATTAAATTGGTTAGATCATCTAATCGTTAAATCGATAAGTTCATTTACAGCCTGAAAAGTTGTCAAGTACATAAATTAAGAAGATTGAAACCCTGATCGATAAATTGATATTACGAGTGGTAAGAAGTTTGAAGCTAAAATTTGTGTGAAGCAAACTGTTCACAAAATTAAGGTGAGAGGTATCTAAATTAAGGTGAGAGGAAATACATTATCTACAATAAAATCAAAATAATGACTATTAATCAACTATATGCCTACAGTACATGTTTTATAATTAGAAAAACCATCAACAAAACAAATCATCAATAACATGTCGTTTGTAAAGTTACAGATTAATAAACGCAGCACTCGGCGAGCAAGTCTAATTGTTGTGCCGAAAGTGAGTGGAAAGAGATATATGTATAACAAACGAAGGAGTACAGCTTCATAAGTTGTTACTGTCATCTTTATAAATGTAAGTTCAGTTAATCAATTTAAATCTAAGCTAGCTGAATACATTTTAGATTTTCGTAAAAAAGTAAAGTAAATTTAAGTCAAATCAATGGCGACTATATTATGTACATTGTACGATATTGTTTTCAAGTAAGTGACTATTCCTTTTGTCTTTTTGAGAAGTAATTCTTTTAACCCTGTTATAAGCACCTTACTACAAAATACGTAGTACAAAATGATATAAAATGTGATTGACTATTAGTCACGTTTTGTTATGAATATTTACAATATGTATAACGCAATTTCTAATATTATGTTGCCAGTTACTAAAGTCATCATAATTGGCTTTATTAACGAATCCGTGGCTAATGCTGGATTGGTGAAGTTTCCAGAAATACTATTAACTACGAGTATATGTAAGTTCAAATCTCGTGATGTACTGTGCACTAAACGAATTTCGATTCAATAATTGTGAAACAGATAAATAGTTTCCGCTTCCGGCGATAGATGACTCTGTATTTAAAATACATCTGAAATTGATTTTATTTCTCTAATTTGGTAAAAATAAGAGCGGAAACGTGTTTTTCTTTGATAATGACATGCTACAGTTGCCGTAAAATATAATAAATAAAGGTTAGTGTTTTCTTTCTGAAATAGCTTTATTTATAGCATAATT
>NW_013530915.1:0-3785 GCF_000836235.2 Papilio xuthus | reverse complement strand
AATGCTATCGCTTAGTTCTACTAACTTAACTATTTTCATACATAATATCTGCTGTTTGATTGTAAATAACATTAGAGAATAAACGGCAATGACAAGTTCATTTGCTGACCTGTGAAAAGAAGGGACAAGTTTGTCTCTTTATGTTACGCTTATATTGAAAAAGACTTTTACTATGTTCAGAGTAGACATTAGCAATTCATTGTTACATATAGGTTGAACATCTGATAAATTGAAAACTTATAGTGGCATTTAAATATTGTCCATCAAGTTAAATATAAAGTTCAACATAATTGAATACCGTCAGTGACTCTGTGTTGTGGGTTGAAAGATCTCAAATAAGCTGGGAAATAAATTTGGTAATTAAATATAAAAAAGGTATAAGTCTTGACTTTTGAAACCTTCATTGAAAATTATCATTGACTATTCCATAATATAGGGACAGAACATTCTTATTGATGCGTGGGTGGCTTCATCTGTCTGTCTGTCTATCTGACCTTCTTTCAAGCGGGAACTGCTGGGCCAATTTAGATGAGGTTTGGTACATTGATGGACGGGAGCCTGGGACCATTGTCATGGACTGATTTTGATGTATTGGAATATGTGAATTTTGTGCGAGTATTTAGTGGGTTTAATATGTTTCAGTATAAAACTTAGTAATATTAAGTGATTAGCCTAAGTGATTGAAATGCTATCCAAGCCAGTATTTCGTGCGAGCGAAGTCGCGGGCACAGTTACATCAGTTACAGCTTTTGGTGTTCCAACCAACTAGTACTGTGTCTACAGTGCATAGCATTCATAGTACAGAGTAAAATTTTATTATTACTACTAGCGTAAATTATCACGTCTAGGATACATTCAAACTGTTAAGTACTTTTAAGTACTGTTAATTATTAAACATATCTTTTTAGCAAAATATTTGGCTTCGACATTAATAATTTACACAAAGATAACAAAGTAAGCGTCAATTAAAATCCTGCTTCCCATACCTTAGAGACAGGTATTGATGGCGATATTGAAGTTCGGAATATTTTAACGTGACAAATGCCAAGACGAAAATAAGTTTATTTAAAATGAATTGAGGGACACTGGCGCGTTCTAAATAACAAATGGAAGGAAGTAGAGCATATAGAAGGAAGAAATAATGGAAACTTGGAAGATAAGTATAGGATGGTAACAAATATCTATGCAGTTGTTGTGAAAATAATTATTAAGTGAATTTATAGGAAAATGTTATTGAATCTAAGTTTATTAAACTTACAAAATGGATATACATGTAGAAGTGTAGAGAAACTTAGAAAATCGAATTTTATGTATACTTGTATTCTATTAATTGATAGTTTTAGAATACAAGTACCTATACTTAGCAAGATTAAATATATTAAAAAAGGAAGGGATGTAGTGTATGCATAAACGTAGTGTTGTTTGTCTCGAGCGTACACGCCATAAGTACATGCCGGAGAGAGGGGACGTGAGTCGATGTCAGACCTTTGAGCCGGCAACACGTATCGGTACGTGAACGAGCCAAATATAGCACAACGAATGCTACAGGTCGTTTAACAGTTAACGCAATATGCATTATACTAATTGGTGACTTGACATTTCGACGAAGTTGGTATAAGTTTTTGGAGATTGACATCGGGGGACAAATTGCTTGAGCGCCGGTCAATTTACGCCTGTTCCGTCTCGGCTTATGAATTATAAATGTAATCTTATATTTATATCAACACGCGAACGAAACTATGCCGATCCGGTAGTTAATTGTAATAGCTTAAGGCTTAATACTCTGTCGTAGATATGATTTTAACGTACTACTCATTGTTCATGGGACCTTAATGTTAACATGCGATTTCGCCCTAAATCTACTAATAACTATAGCCTATATCATCTGGGGTTAGTGTAGCTTCCTAACAGTGAAATAATTTTTCAAGTCGGTTCAGTTTCGGAGTCTATTCAATGCAAACAAGGATTCATGTCTTTCATCTTCTAATAATAGTATAGATAACATTAAAGCTACGTTTTGTCTCTAACATATATATGAATCCTAAAATTTAGAATATTCGATATTAATACGTTCAGCTTAGTGTCCGTCCCACGGTGGTGTACCGTCATAAAATATATTCTGCACAATTTTTAGGCTCGTAATACATTTCAAGCAATCGATGCTCAGGAGTCAAGCACTTGACTTGCAAACTGTGTCTTTCGATTTCCGATTCACATATGTACATTTATCCGACGTTCTTACGGTGAAGGAAAATATCGTGATGCAACCTGCACATATCTGAAAATAAGTTCAAAGATATGAGTGAAGTCAACCAACACGCACTTGGCCAGCGTGGTAGGCTATGGCCTCGTCTCCCCTAACTTAGGGTAGGCTCCGAGCCCCTCGGTGGGGACGTATAGTGAGCTGATGATGATGAAATTATAGTTATATTTAACTTATAAATCAGATAAGCAGACATAAAATGTAGACTTAGTAGTTTCCTAACTACTAATTTATACTTCATACAGACGAAATACAGGTACGTCCTGTCTAAATAACTTTAGATGATTTAAGAATAAACAATTGTAACAAGCAATCTCTTCTTTCTTTGTAATCAGTTGTTTAATTACGTTCATTCACAACCGTGTCATGTTTAACCTTTTACAAATGTTGTTTCACAGCTAGTGTCTATAAGGGTCGACATAAACGAACTTCGATTACTTCAATGAATTGGAATAAAAATTCAGACCTACATACATGACCTACCAGATATGACCAAAAATTATTGCTTTTTTGTATTAGCTGGCAAAAGAGCCAGCTGCCATATAAAATAATCTTTCCTTTTTAAAAAGAGTGGGAAAAGGAAGGACACCCTCGGCAGGTTAAACAAAAAAGTTCCTACACTTCACGCCTGTCTTCTGTTATATCATAGTATTGGATCGGGTAGATGGACCATTTATGCAATAGCCAATGCTCTCTACGACTTAAAACAGTCCGTGTATGGCCGATCATTTACCAGTTCATTTATCGTCAGAATATCATTACAGTTCTAGTCTCGACAACTACAGAATAATCGCGCCCGTGGCGACAATACTTCGACATTTATTATGATAGATATCTAAGTAGTTGGACTTTGAATAATTAAAATTAATTCGAACGAAAATGCGTTCAAACTGACCGTAGTTAACAGCGCCGGTCACGAATGACATTTGTTAGCTTTTTGAAAGTTCGCTTTTAGATCTTGATTGCTAGCCCTGTTAGGACGGATATTAATCGATTCTTGTTATATGTAATAAAAGTCACTAAGTAAAAACAAAAATAATCACTTTTTACTGGTGACTAGACAGTAGTCTAAATGTGACATATATTGCAGTGAACTATTTACAATTCGATTATCTGATGATATTTATAAAAATTCTACATTTTTAAAAGAAGTTGATCTGTTATTCGATATATCGAACAGTTTAGGTGCTGTATTTCAACAACCGCGCTGACCCTTCTGTAGGTAGTCATTAGGGCTACTTTTGTTTTCCTCCCTTTTCACGCAGTCGCGTTAAAAAAGGGAGCTAGGGGGTTGTGGCGGTTAGGGTGGGGGCCCTGATCGCCAATGAAAGCAATCCCGAGAAGACGGCAACATTGCGTGGTCCGATGTTGCCGAATCTTGCGAAGACACGAGGAAGTATTTTCCTGGAGTCGTGTAGAAGAAGCCCAGTGCAAAGGGTCCCGGTGCGTTCCTTTGGAGATCCTTCGCAGTCGCACTTGAGGTTGGCCACCGAGGGGGTTTTAGTGAGTAAGAATCTCACAT
>NW_013530914.1:2476-4194 GCF_000836235.2 Papilio xuthus | reverse complement strand
CGATATTTTTGCGCACCTTGACTGCTTCGTTACTTATGACGCTGTGGCTGCTACGATATTTATGATCATCTTGCATGTACTCATATATTTGACGCTGTGTATGTACCGATGTATTTGAGCAGTGTGAATGTATCTATTATTTTGAGGACTTTTGTTGTACCGATATAATTGAATACTTTTGGTGTACCTATATATTTGCATATCTTGTCTGTGACGATCTATATGACGCTGACTGTACCAATGTGTTTTTTCGATTTCCGATTTACATATGTTATCCGATGTTGAAAGGAAAACATCGTAATGCATCCTGCAAATATCTAAGAAGAAATTCAAAGATATGTGTGAAGTCAACCAACCCGCACTGGGCCAGCGTAATTGACTATGACCTAGTCGCCCGTGACTTTGGGTAGGGTCCGAGCCCCTCAGTGGTGACGTATACTGAGCTGATGATGACAGCATTTTGTTAAAATCTTTTGATATTTCGTGTCAGATTTGTAACGCCTCTTAGATGTAGGTTGCGACACGTTTCATCAATGACCTCGTTGTGGTGTCGCCCACTGTCTTTGAAGCAACAGAAAAAGCAGTAGAACAAGGATTTAAAAGAAACCGGCTGCAACTACAGTATGTTTATAATTTTTAAGGTTTCCGTACCTCATAGGAAAAAAACGGAACCCTTATAGGATCACTTTGTTGTCCGTCCGTCCGTCTGTCAAGACTCTATTTCTCAAAAACTCGTGAAGGTATCAAGCTGGAATTTATTTTTATATTGGATTGCGATTGACTCACCGTGGATTTCTAAAACCAAAATCCCCGATTAAAATTTATTGTTATCTCTGATTTGTCAAAGATAATGACAAGGATGAAAATATGTTGTATACAAAGATTTGAATCTCAGAAAACAACAATTAATATTACTTAGTAAGTAATGGACTAAAAAATGAACACATACATGTATCACCTTTAAATATAAAGTGATCTAAAATAATGTAAGCTTACATTTACTTTGTGTCTGCGCCGAACTTGACACTTGGCCGAGCGGCGCGGGGGCGACGTCACTCAACTGCAAGCACTCACTCTTTCATTCAATTCACTTTCTCGCAATTCTCGCACTCAAGCGCACACATGTCGCACTAATGTACTTCTTCTAATTAAACGCGAATCTAAGATATTTCCAACAGTTTTTTATTTTCTTGTTCTGTAATGAACAAAGTGGCGACCGTGACAGGACCTGCAAAAGCCAGAAACAACAATTTCGAAGTTGCAACCATTTTGCCGAGCGAAGGACAAACAAAGGTCATCGACACGTGCATCCGTCCAGCCTTCTACACCTTCTTGGAGGACTACAAAGGGCTGTGACTACATCGGAGCCCGTGCAACTAGACTTCCTCACGCCGGTCTACGTATCAAGCAACATCCCGAAGGAGCCTCACGCCTACGTGGAAGTCAGCCAGCATCGCCTATTGGAACTGCTTTCTTTTTGTTGCTTCCTGCCTTTCTCAAGTGAGCCCGTTCCTTTTCTACTTTCCTAATTGCCTTTGGCTTTGATTTGCAAGCAAATATTTTGGCTTTTCAGCGTTTAAATGATTAAAAAATTTCGCTAATTACGCTTATATCTAGCTATAGTGAGTGCCTAATTACTGAACAAATTTAAATTATCTAATTGCTATTATATTCATCTATCATCAAAGTTGAAAGTCATCCCACGTGCGCATTTCTTT
>NW_013530914.1:0-637 GCF_000836235.2 Papilio xuthus | reverse complement strand
TCTAGCAATAGCGTTCCGCCTGATCAATCGGTAGTAATGTCCGTCTTGTCTTCTACTGAAGTGTTGTTGTGTACAGCCAAGGTTTTAGTATCTAATCCCATAACGAACAAATCTATTACAGTGCGAGCGTTACTTGACTGCGGGAGTCAGTCTTCTTTTATAACCGAGTCGGTCCAACAAAAATTAAACTTGACTCCTCAGCCTTCAAACGTTAATATACTTGGTATTGGTAATGCTCAAGTTAACCTAAATACGAAAAGATGCATTTTACAATTGCAATCTATTAATAGTTCTTTCAACGTCACAATGACTTGTTTAGTTTTACCTATAATATCCAGCAATTTGCCAAAGATATCTTTTGATTACAAAGACATAAATTTACCTAAACTTGAATTAGCGGATCCTAGTTTTAACGAACCATCCCCTATTGATATGCTCATTGGCGCTGACTTATTCTGGGACCTGATAGGCTCAGAGCAGCGCCGTCTAGGGGACCAAACCAAAACCCCTAACCTACGTAGCTCTAAACTTGGTTGGCTCGTTGCTGGCCCCCTACCTAATTTACCTAAAATTTCTACACCAAATAATTTATCAATATGTAACTTCTGTCTAAAGGATGACAATTTTCCTAATAATT
>NW_013530913.1:0-1026 GCF_000836235.2 Papilio xuthus | reverse complement strand
GGGAGTTGAGCGCCCAGCGCGCCGCCGCGCTCAGGTGACCCACGCCCGCCATGCACAACCACCGCGGACTAACGCCTAAAAACACAATACTAGTACTACCGTATTCTAACATGAAAAACGCATCTGCAATTGCGGATGTCTATAGGCAGCTTCACTATTTCGACGAATCTGGATGGTCCCTTGATCGTTTGCCTAAAAATTCTATGGCAGCCACGGCTGTAAGAATGGTAATACATAACTGATAGAAAAAAAACACTAACCTGAATTATCGAGGCAAGCGAGATAATATCGTCCTGAACGTTTGCCAATTATCAACAAATCTAGATCTTGAATTGTGCTTTTTGTATACTGAGAAATATGATTGAAACAAATTAATTTATGTGTAACCAAATCCAATTTAAGATACATATAAAAAAGAATTACGATGATAAATCAATTGAACAGATAATTAAAAACGTAAATATTACTTCGCCTTTAGTCTTGTACCAGCCGCCGTTACGCCGGTTTGCGAGATAATAAGACTCTGTATCTTTGATTGTTATACCTTCTTTTTCCTCGTCCACTGATTTATTAAACGCGGCAACTATATCTGAACTGAAAAAATGTCTTACCATGAATTTTGACAGAAACATTTAAAAATATACTCATTCCTCTCTTTCTCATTGAAAAAAGAGAGATAACTATATGTTTTTGTGTAAGTGTATCGACAGTCGAATATCTAGGTAAGTATAATATGGATAATCCTTCCATAAATAAACAATGAAAATAAGTGTACTTACTTGTCTCTGACAGTCTGTCTTTTACTATGGAATAAAACTTGTGGAATATCCACAAATAGTTCATCGAGAATTTCGAGACGTTTAATTAAAGGTAAACCGCCCTTTTCCGGTGGACCAACTAAAGGTACTCCATTATAATAGAGTAAATCGAAAGCGCAGAAACTTGGTTTGAATTCCGAATCATCCTTCAAGGCTTTCACGTCAAAATTCATACCTAAAAATTAAATCTTAGATCAATCGATAAATA
>NW_013530912.1:0-511 GCF_000836235.2 Papilio xuthus | reverse complement strand
TGCATACATACATACAAACATACATGCATACATGCATACATGCATACATGCATACATGCACACATACATACATACATACATACATACATACATGCAAACATGCATACATGCATATATGCATACATGCATACATGCATACATGCATACATGCATACATGCATACATGCATACATGCATACATGCATACATATATACATGCATACATGCATACATGCATACATGCATACATGCATACATGCATACATGCATGCATACATACATACATGCATCCATCCATCCATCCATCCATCCATCCATCCATCCATCCATGCATGCATCCATGCATGCATCCATGCATACATGCATACATGCATACATGCATACATGCATGCATGCATAAATGCATACATGCATACATGCGTACATGCATACATGCATACATGCATACATGCATACATGCATACATGCATGCATACATGCATACATGCATACATGCATACATGCGTACATGCATACATGCATACATGCATAC
>NW_013530911.1:0-4516 GCF_000836235.2 Papilio xuthus | reverse complement strand
TCCCATACTCAAATAATAGTTTAAAAAATTAACTCTGGCCCGTGAACTACGTCAATCGATTTAAAAAATATTTATATTTAAATATTAGTCGTTTTACATTCGATTGAATATCGATAAAGAAAATTTAATTTACCATAACCAAGTTATTCGAATAATTACCGTAACTGATCGATTCAGTGAAAAATATGCCGAGACAATTGATATTGTACAAAATTCAACAATTTTCCAGAGGATGAATTATATAGAGCTTTAGAGGTTATTTTTATCGAAATCTAAACTTAAACTGACTTATCAAAATTTTAAGAAATATTAATTTACTCTTACATGGGATACTTTTCATTTAAGTGTTATTATTCGTTAAAAAGCGAACGAAGTCGCATGCAATAGTTAGTTAACCATGTCGAGAACGCTAACAAAAATAAAGGAAGTGTATTTGTGACTATTTTACGCTTGAATCGTTTTTTCTGATAACGTAATTCGCAACTGAACTAACCACCGGAAGGTACCACTAAATGATAGCCACCAATTTTGCTGAAATACAGTCAATACCAATCTTTTTATGACAAAAAGTACTAAACCGTGAAATAACTTTAATGTCGGAAATTTTTGGCATCGAATAATTCCTGTACTATTCATACGTATATACGACATCAAAATTTCATCATCAGCTCACTATACGTCCCCACCGAGGGGCTCGGAGCTTACCCTAAGTTCAGGGTGATTAGGCCATTGTCAACCACGCTTGCACGGTGCGGGTAGGTTGACTTCACACATATCTTTGAATTTCTTCTTAGATCTGTGCACGTTGCATCACGATATTTTCCTTCACCGTAAGAACGTCGGATATATGTACATATGTAAATCGGAAATCGAAAAGACACATTGTTACATGGCCGGATTCGAACACAGGACCTGCAGATTGCAAGTCAAGTGCCCAATATTTAGCTACAATTTTGCATTTTGAAAAACAATGAACCTCAACGTCTAAAAGACAAATAATAAAACAAGACCGTAAACCTACATTTATAAAATATTGATAAGAATGTTTAAGGAAATCGTTACTGAACAATGCCTTGTTAAATAAGGTTAACATTTCCTAAGTATTTGGCTCGTATTATTTGCATAGAAATTTTCAATAGAAGGGTACAAAGCAACCCTCGTTAAATCGTTATTGGATTCCTCTATTGTACACCGTATTTACATAAAATATATATGAAAATATTTTTCTATTTTATTGAAAAAGCCTTGTGATTTTTGCAATTTTACGTTAAATATGTGAAGATAACAAATGTTGAAGCGAATTTATTGCTACACAAATTGTTAACTATTTTAATAATAAAATCATGTAAAGATTTTTTATCTAGATAATAAAATTGACACGTGATTAATTAATAAATTACTAGCAAGATACAAACCAGGAAATGTTTAAAAACAATATACGACGTGGTTTATTTAATCCTATTAACGTGGATTATGACCGATAAGAAAAGATAAGAAAAAAATACGATAAACTGACTCCAGTTTAAATGATCTACAATTGTAATTATAAAAAAATACTTTACCTTTTATTTGCGACAGCATTAAATCTACATGGTGAAAAGAGTTAAAATATTTGAACAGACAGAAACAAAGACCTTTGTTAAGTTAATAATATTAAATTGATTGATATCTATAAACAAGTACATTTTTCATTCTTCTTCTTCTTCGATTCGTTGTACATGATGACTTTCGTGGGAAATAGTTGCAGTGGTTTCCCCTTGCCTTCTGCACCAGCACTTTTTGGGGCAATTTACTCCCCAAGGCTTGCTGTAACCTCCTCCAACCGGTTTCCCAGCTGGGCTTGTGGTTATCCCGCCACTGCTCGGTCGCCAGAGCCTCGTTCGTTGTCTAGCAGGGGGTACCAAATTATTTTTTTCATTAACCTGTAGCAAATACACTAACCGTATTTTTCTGAGCCCCATATCTCTCTTTAAAATATATGGTCATCCCTGTCAAATTATTTAAACTTCCGTGAGACATTATACTAAACTGATATAAAATCGGCTAAACACTTACGTATATTCGTCCGGTGGCGGCACCGACTAGGCGCGCAGTGAGCGTCGGGCCGCGTCCGCGAAATAATAACAGTACCACTCAACCTGATGAAGACCCTCGATGGGCTCGAAACTAGTCGGTGCCGCCACTGGACGAATACACGTGAGTGTTTAGCCGATTTTATATCAGTTTAGTCATCCCTGTTATTGACAAAACACAGATAACAATATGTTTTGATTACAGAAACCCACCTTAAAAGGCTTAAATTAAAAAAATGTCCTCTTCGATAAGTATTGGTACAAATTTCAAATAATTACAGCGGTAATAAAACATTTATGTATTAAAAGTATATACCTATTTTATTCGAGGTTACCACAAATTGCATTACATTTGTTTCTATATGAATGTAGATTTAAATTAACATTTTAAATGATGTAAGCAAACGGACTAATTAGAGGCCGTGAAAGGAGGCGTCTGTTAAGTATTTAGTGTTTCAGATAAAACGTAATTGTGTTAAAGAGATCCGTAAATTTCCACTCTTTTTGAATTACGTATTGCCAACTCTTTTATTCTCTTACACAAAACATAGACTGCAGTATGTATTAATATAATACAAGGGTAATAATAATAAGTAGAGAAATACGAAAAACTACACCCGAACCTGGAGAGTTCAAGAGAAAGCTATTTTTTACTCTCATAGAGTTTTAAAGTCTTTTTCTAATCCGACTTTCTCGCATATCCAGTTTCAACTGTATCTTACTCTTACTAATATTATAAATGCGAAAGTTTAGATGGATGGATGGATTTTTCTTTGAAGGTATCTCCGGAACGGCTTAATGGATGTCGCTAAAATTTGGCATAGATGTAGAACATAGTCTGGAAGAACATTAAGTAACTTATACTTATTAAGTCTGTTTTCAATTCCGCGCGAACGGAGTCGCGGGCGACTGCAAGTAAGATGTGTTCAGTAAAATTCACTAACATATATTATTAATTTAAATAGAATTACTTTTATTTACTTTCCTTCAACTAGATTGATACTTCTTATAATTGTTTACACTAAATAGTTAGTGTTAATAAAACCACATGTTTCCAGAACAAAATCACAAAAACCTATTATGTCACAGATATCAAAGTTCAAGGCAAACTCGATAAGGTAAGCGTAAAACAATAAAAACTTGAAGCAACGAAAACAATGTTATTATGTAGAAGGAATACAACATTTCGGAAAGTGCAAAATCAGTTTCGTGACCAAAAATCAATAACATCATTGCTTATCATGACAAAACACTTCATTGGATTAGTTATTCGTGCGATGCATTAAAGCGAGTTATATCACTATTCAGATAACAGACTGATATTCACAGGGGATAGGCAGGTATTTTATCATAAATTTAATAAATATTTTATCTCAAAAATGTCATCATGTTTTCCCGCCAATCAGCATATTTTACACGATTTTTTTTATATCATAAGGTGGCAAACGAGCGAGCGGTCACCTGAAATCGCTGACCTATAAGACCCATAGACATAAGCAATTGCATATGCGTTGCCTACCTTTAATCGATGGAGGAGAGGATGCACAGAAAAAAAATATTTTCGCTTTCCATGCATCCTCTCAACAGGAAAGTCCACTTCCACTTCCCATCTTTTCCTTATAAGAAAAAGGGTGGGAAGGGCAAGAGGACTAAATTAGGCCTCCGGGACGCACACTCATCAGACGAAACGCGGAATTGCTTCCACTTCACGCCTGTCTTCTGTGTGGTCGTGATATTTCACCGGGCCAATTCGTGAACAGATGTTAAAGCGGGCTTTACCACTGTTAAAATGAATGAATGGGCCGGCTCGACCGATGTAATCCCATGATCTACTGAATTGCCTCTGAAGAGTGTCGGGGCCTAATATTAGGCCTCTTTCCTTTCCAATCTTTTCTTATAAGGAAGAGATAGCAAGGGGACGCGTATAAAGGGGAAATATCTTCTTTCTGTGCGTCCCCTTCTCTTTCGATAAACGTACGCAACGCCGGTAGCCGCTTGCTCGTTTGCTACTTTTTGTAAAAAAAAAAACACCTTGCCGTCGTTTGCCAACTTAAAAAGTTAATGTAAAATAATGTCAAATTGAACTAAAAATCATTTACGTTTATGTTACAAATAAAACAAATAATAAATTGAATTAAAAAACATAATAAAGTACACTTGACAACTTTTACAGTAACAAGAACCTTTTCCTGTTTGCAAATATCATATCGTCGCTTTAATAAATTAATGCCGTATAAATTTTATGTTGCATCAAATCATTTTTATTCGATATCTCATTTTTTATGATACTACTAGTTTATTTGTTTTTATTCGAATTACTATAGCCTTCAGAAATTAATCACTATTACATATAATATATAAGGAAATACATATTTACAAGTGACGTCGTCTGTTGAGATGCGCTGTTTAAATAATCCGGAGACAAATAGACTTTACAGGAAAAT
>NW_013530910.1:0-693 GCF_000836235.2 Papilio xuthus | reverse complement strand
TGACAAACTTAAATTTGATGTTGGTTTTATCTACATAATATCTGTCATCCGCGTCGAACACTTTAGTAAATTTTGAAAAATGGTTTGATACAAAGTGTCAAATGAATGTAACAGAAGTAGTTTATTCCAAATTGTATCACAAGTATATAGAGATAGAGTTCAATTTTGTCAAATGTACCGATATTTTTGCGCACCTTGACTGCTTCGTTACTTATGACGCTGTGGCTGCTACGATATTTATGAGCATCTTGCATGTACTCATATATTTGACGCTGTGTATGTACCGATGTTTTTGAGCAGGGTGAATGTATCTATTATTTTGAAGACTTTTGTTGTACCGATATAATTGATTACTTTTGATGCACCTATATATTTGCATATCTTGTCTCTGACGATCTATATGACGCTGACTGTACATGGCGGGGATTCGAACCCAGAACTTGCAGATTGCAAGTCAAGTGCTTGACACCTGAGCCACCGACGCTCTCTCGATTAAAATTTACTTTGTCATAATGAGACTCTGGCTTTAATAATTTTCGATTACTGGTCTAAGCTGTCAAGTCTACTTTATTATAAAACTTTACTGAGTCAACATTCCCGTGCAAACATTATCAACAATACAAGCCCGGTTAATTTCAAAACGCCTACGTGTTAACTTGGCGATATTATAATTTCATGTTTCTCTTTGGACTG
>NW_013530909.1:0-1100 GCF_000836235.2 Papilio xuthus | reverse complement strand
GGGGGTTCGGAGGGTGAGTCATACCTAAACACCATAACTACTAAATCTTGTGAAGTGCTAGGCATTAAAAACGGAAAGTAAATACAGTTGTGACATTGTTAAAGTTTATCTTACCGTACGCTTATCCAAACAACGCTATAGTTGAGAATGAAGATTTCTTTTACGTTTAATTTGAAGGAGAATGAGCTAAGTGGTAGTAACAGCCCTACGTCCGGTTCGAACCGGTTACCATCAACGATAAATTATTTCGAAAATTTATACAGGATTTAAAAAATACAGGAGTAGAGATAACAACTATTGATAATTACTACTTGGATTGTGATGCAGACTTCTTTTTTTATATTTTTTTTATTAAAATATTATCAGATTTTTTTGTAAATTTACTAATATTTCTTTTACCATTCCAACTAAGCTCTAGGCTTGTGCTAGGACATGGTTTACGACAATAGTTCAATGGCGGGATTCGAACCCCCGACCTCGTGATCGGAAATCCGTACCCTTAACCAATAGACTATTGACGCTTTAAGATTACCTTTCTTAGATTCCTTATTTCCTTTGTATAGATTTCTGAGCTCCTTTACTAACTACGTAATGAGATTATTAAATAGTCTTACTAGTGTTAATACTGGCCGAATGGTTGCAGCTGGCCTTATCAGTAAATAAAAACATATAAAGACTATGTATACCTTCTTCATATGATATTGTGTGATTCAGAGAGTGGTCTCGCATACTTCCATGTCATGCTTTTCACCAGTCATGGCGTTTATACAACAGTTTATTTGCTTTAAATTAATCCCTTCCGTGGTTTCGACGTCGGAAAAAGAAACTGCTTCGATCGCCGCGAACGTAAGAAACTGCAAAGTTATATTTGCTGTTGATATAACTTGATACAATTCAAATTTGAATCTTATGCTGATGGAATAAGCGTTGATTTATTTTGTGTGGTTTGTGTTGTAAGTTTGTATGTATGGAAACATGTCCCGGGCGAGAGGGGGCGCGGGCGAGTGCGGTCCAAGAATGCGGTTCCACTGAGATATCCCAATGGCTATACGCAGTATTGATAGCTGTTCGTGTGCCGGTTGTGTGGGGAACACAAAAAC
>NW_013530908.1:0-924 GCF_000836235.2 Papilio xuthus | reverse complement strand
ACCAGACATTAGGGACCTGTTGAGACGCAAGAACGCAGCTACCCGTGATCATGATATGTATCCCATTGAATTGAACCGAAAACAGCTACGTAAACTACAGCGTGATGTAAAAACACGCATAGCTGCATTCAGGAACGAAAGGTGGGATTCAGATCTCAGTAATTTAAAGCCATCCCACTTAGCCTTCTGGAGGCTCCCTAAATCATTAAAGGGCGACACGCACACCACGATGCCGCCACTCTCTCGTCCAAATATGACACCAGCCATGTTGGACGAGGAGAAAGCCGAATGCCTAGCTGATAGTCTCGAGGCCCAGTGCTCCCCTAGTAGCCTACCGATCGATCCTGATCACCTCCGAAAGGTGAACAGTGAGGTCGAGCGAAGGAGTAAAATACCCCTTCTAGATGTCATTCCACCAGTTACTAGAGATGAAGTTGAGGAATTAATTAAAAACTTACGCCCCCGTAAAGCACCCGGCTCCGATGGTATCACCAATAGGGTGACCAAACTATTTCCAGCTACTATACTACAATTTCTTGTTGCTATATATAACGTGGCAATGACCAAAGGAGTTTTTCCCACCGAGTGGAAAGACGCCGAAGTCATAGGGTTCCTCAAACCTTCTAAGCCACCTACAAATCCCACCTCGTATCGCCCCATCAGCCTACTCAAAACGTTTGGGAAGATTTATGAACGCCTGGTTTTAGCCCGCCTTCGCTCTTTTATGGAAACGAAAGCCATGCCCATTGCCGAACAGTTTGGATTTCGCGCCAAACATTCATGCACTCATCAAGTGCACCGCATCACGGAGTACATTCTTTCCAAACGCCAACGCGGCCTTAACACCGGAGCTCTCTTCCTCGACGTAGCAAAAGCGTTCGATAAAGTATGGCACAACGGGCTCATATACAAGCTATATGAGTA
>NW_013530907.1:467-637 GCF_000836235.2 Papilio xuthus | reverse complement strand
CATCCTCCCTGCTTAACCCAGCAGGGAGGGAGCTAGGGATACACACCCCGGCATCCCACCGGGACACTACATAGTGACTAGGTACGGTCCACCATAAGTCCAAATGGCGGAGTCAAGCTTAAAAGCTGTCCTTGACTTTTTAAAATATAAATTCCCGGACGCTTTCAAGG
>NW_013530907.1:0-194 GCF_000836235.2 Papilio xuthus | reverse complement strand
TTCCCAGTCAGCTCCGATCCCAGCCCTTATGGCTACTCCCGTCGAGCCTCCCAAAACTGCTCCCTTCAACTCCTCACCCCAGTCTCCAATCGCTCGTCCTGCCCTCCCCGTAGCCCGTGCGCTACATAACAAAAAACCTCCCCCAATCTACATTCAAGCCAAGGACAAGTGGCCGATGATCAAATCGGCACTTT
>NW_013530906.1:0-1006 GCF_000836235.2 Papilio xuthus | reverse complement strand
AGGGCAATAGACCACGAGGAAGATCGCCTATGAGGTGGACCGACCAAATCAGAGCGGCTGTGGATATCCCCCTGCACCAATGTACAAAAAAGGCAGCGACTAGGGAGGAGTGGCGGCGCCTGGTAAAGCGGGTCACTGATACGTGATGACCACGACCAGTCTGACAAGACTGCAACGACAAAGAAGAAGAACTTGACTTAAAATCCTGACTTACAAGTCAAGTGACTTTAAGCTTTAGTCTTATATGCAACTAGAGCAAGGAGTAGGTGTAGTGTCTCGCGTCTCTTTGTATTAAGGTCACGTACGCACTGAACAAGGCTGAATGCGTTCTTTTTATTCTTGTCGTATTTACTGTAAGATAGGGAATGTTGCAACATTGTACGCAAATAAAATGTTACTTATTTGTATATATATTTTTTATCTATACATATATTATAAAGCGGAAGAGTTTGTTTGTTTAAACGCGCCATTCTCAGGAACTATTGGTCCGAATTGAAAAATTCTTTTTTTGTTGGATAGTCCATTTATAAAGGAAGGCTTTGGGTTATGTAACATTACGCTGCGACCAATAGTTTTTTTCATTCCGCACGGACGGAGTCGCGGGCGACAACTAGTAAACAAAAAAGTCGATAAGCGAGGATTGGATTAGCGAGAAACTTGTATAAGCGTGAAAAATGCTATCCATTGGACTCTTGTTGAAGACTTTATTCTTATAAGCGTAACTGTAAAATAGGAACCAGCTCAGTTTGTATATTCATCATTATATCGTATAATTTTGCTGTTGACAGATCTAGCCAACAAAAAAATAGCCTAACTAAATAAAAATGTTCAATGTTTAGTTTAATAAATTTATGTCGGTACAAGATTATTTTTAACCAATTCTTTTTATTCTGAATTTAACCAGAAACAAATAAAAATCAATGTACATGTTTTCTTATCAAACAATTAATCCTAAGTTATTATAAATTCCAGTTACAATGCGTTGCATACTCATCATTGTTACCAT
>NW_013530905.1:15257-16666 GCF_000836235.2 Papilio xuthus | reverse complement strand
TAGCTAAAGATAAGTTTTTTTATATGATAAGGTGGCAAACGAACAAGCGGTAAATTAAATTCGCCTAAATAGCGAAGCAACCCTTGCCATTAGACATACGCAATTGCATATGCGTTGCCTACCTTTAATCGACGGTGGGATGCACATAATATTTCCCCTTCCCATGCATATTCTCATCCGGAAATTCACTTCCACATCCCATCCTTTCCTTACAAGAAAAAGAGTGGGAAAGCAAAGAGAACTAAATTGAGCCTCTGTCACGTGCACTCATCAAAAACGAAAAGCGAAATTCACGCCTGTCTTCTGTATGGTCGTTGTATTGCACCGGTCGTGCAAATGCATTCGTGCAACAGATGTTTTTGTAACAGGCCCCTATCTCTCTTTCTGAGGGCTATCTCCTTTCTTTTATACTGTCATTTGACTTACATAAAAACTGGAAACGTATTCTTACATAAAATAAGACCGAATGGTCCAAAGTAAATTTAAAGTCCTACAGACAAACCTAATAGAAATTTTAAAATTTCTTTAAAAGACGTAAATTTCTACATATTTCGTTCTGAATGATTTTCAGGCACACATAAAAACATTCGAACGTGAATCTAGATCATTTAGAGCCCAAATAAAAACTAAGAAGCATTTTGTAGTGGTCCCGTTTTACGATTGAAGCTATTATTTCTGGCGGGGTCTCGTAAATCGAGTGCATTTTATGAGTGTACACTTAGGTTTTATAGAGCTACATAATGGACTATATATTAAGACGTAAAAGGTATATGCCTCGTCAAATATATATATATACTTTGTCTACGGAGATGTTCCTTATAACTTAATAATAACCTAATATTATTTCCTGCTCATTTTGATACGTATAATGTTGAAAAAAATATTCCTAACATCCCACACTAACCATCACCATTACTATCTAAATTTATTATCATCATCATCATATTCAGCTTTGATTCGTCTATTGCTAAACGTAGGCCTCCACCATCGATTGTCACATAACCCAGTAATGTGCCGCTAGCATCCAGTGCACCTAAATTCATTTGTGGAAATTTAAGAAAATATTTATTAATTGAGAGAAAATAATTAATATTACATTTTTCCAGCTGCCACCCGCGATTTCATTCGCAAGCAATTAAAAAAATCAATAGCAATAGCCTTTGTGTTCTTCCAGACTATGTTCTACATCTGTGCTAAATATCATCAAGATCCGTTGAGTCGATCCGGAGATACCATCTATCAAACATCTATTCATCGATTATTTGGCATTCATAATATTAGTAAGAATGTACTAAAAATTTTTATAGTTAAATAGGAAAAATATCACAAGCAACAGCTAGTTAGAAATAAAACTAGAACGGCATATGAGGTGCAATCTTCCGGAATCGTTCAGGCTGTTATCAACGTAC
>NW_013530905.1:12577-14942 GCF_000836235.2 Papilio xuthus | reverse complement strand
GAAGGAAGAAGAGCTTTTAAAACAACATTGGGAGATAGAAAGAGAACCTGAAACTATCAAAAGGAGAAAGTCGAGAGAGAAAATGCAATGCAAAGAAATTTACGAAAAAACAACTGAGGAGAGAGACTTACGAGATGCTTACGACATTTATCTGTCATACCAAGGAGTGATCAGAGAGGTAAAACAGACTACACGAGTAAGAGTGGAGTTTGACGCATCGAGCAAAGGAGTGAACGACGTGTCTTTAAATGACAATATTCTCGTCGGACCTACATTACAGAGTGATCTACGTAATATTCTAGTGAGATGGAGATATCGTAGAGTTTGTACAGTTGCAGAGTTATTTAATATGTATCGTCAAGTTGTCAACGAGCAAGACACAGATTTCCAAAGGATACTGTGGAGATCAAATCTAGAACGACATGTTCAACATTACCAACTACTGAGACTTACCTTTGGAACATCTTGTGCAACTTACGTAGCTGTGAAGTGTCTGCAACAACTATCAAAAGATGAGCAACCAGATTATCCCTTAGCAGCACAAATTACACTACAATATTGCTATATGGACGATTTACGTACCGGATGTAAAACCACAGAGCAAACTATCGACAACTATCATCAAATGAATACTTTAATGAGAGCAGGTGGTTTTGAACTTCGAAAATGGTGCAGTAACAGCGAAGTGGAACACATCTGTAAAGAGAATCAAAGAAAAAATCAGTTATTACATTTCAAGTATAATGAGAACATCAAGATATTAGATATTACCTGGATCAAAACAAACTATGAATTTCCGCATCACTTTCAATTACCTAAAGTTAAAGAGAATCGAGAGGATGTAACTAAAAGAAAGCTGTCTGAAATAGCGCGTCTTTACAACCCAATGAGCTGCATAACATCAATTGGCGTTAGAGCGAGGATGTTTAAACAAAACCTGTGGAGAATAAAATTATCGTGGGATGAGAAGATCACCCCGCAACTATTACACGAGTGGCAACAATTCAAAGATGACTTATTTAAACTAGAGGAGATAAACATACCGAGATGGTTACGCAATAAAATATCTGAGATACTTACCAAGCTAGAACGAGAGCAGTGGAGATACGTGGCTATACATCAGAACCCGGCTGTCAGCGCGTCTAGAGAACTAGGAGAAATGTCTGATCGAGCTAAATCTAAATTACCTGAGGAACTTTAGCATCTTCTAGCAGACGAGGAAACAGCATGGAGGTACCATCCTCCGCACGAACCGAACTTCGGAGGAGTATTTATTGAAGCTGATGTTCGCACAACAATAGTGCATCTGAAAAGAGTAATCTGAGATTCTACGCTTACCTTTGAGGAGCTAATGATCATCTTGAGGCAAATCGAATCTTTTCTTAATTCATCATCCTTGTCCTACCTGAGTGCTAATTCAGATACGGAGTAGTGTAAATTCTTAATTTCATTGTGTGTGTACGTGTGTTTTAATTTTCTTTCAATTATTTCTTTTATATAGAGTCTAGAGTTATTTTATATTCATCTTTCTTATTGTATAGAGTTTAGTGCTATCTTATCATTCATATTTCTTCTTATATAGAGTCGAGTTTTGTCTTTTATAATTTTAATGTGTTATTGTTACTTAAGCATAGATAGCCATGGTGGGCGGTAGCAGTGTTTAGTATTCGGTGTAAGAGATTTTGAGTTTGTATAGAGTTTGAAAGGACTACGTCCTTTGGTGGGCGGGATGTCTAAGCGTAATTTGATTATATTGCGTCAGAGGGCGCCACTAAAAAGGTACAAAGTTACTGGCACATAGTGGCGCCGTGATATTTTATTTCTCTATTTTATCGAGTGTGTTTTGTTATTTTTTCAGTGTGTAAAAAGCGAGTGAGTAACAATGAACAGAGAATAGTGTGTTGTCCTTACTAATTATATTTGTTAAATCGTAGTTTGTTGTATATATGTTTTGTTAAGTTATCATCATAATTCTATAATAAACATTAAGTGGAGAGTATGATGCTTTTATTTTGAACATTACTAATATTATAAATGCGAACGTATGGATGGATGGATGTTTGTTTGAAGGTATCTCCAAAATGACTGAACGGACCTTGATGAAATTTGGCATACATATAGAACATAGTTTAAAAAACATATAGGCTACTAATAATGTTTTTTTTTTAATTCCGCGCAGAGGGAGTCGCAGGAGACCGCTAGTTTATGTATAATTATTTTGAAAATGTACAAAAATTAAAAAAAACGGTATTCGTTCTATGATTCTATCTAGTCAGGTATTCTTCAATGAAGGATGTCTAAAAGTTAAGGTTTACCTATTGTAACTATAACATTGGTAACGTTCAACAAATTAAATTGCTCGGGC
>NW_013530905.1:0-9359 GCF_000836235.2 Papilio xuthus | reverse complement strand
ATTATAAATTAAAGCTTCCCCGTCTTTGTACTTAATTGGAACGGAGACGGATATTGCTGTCTGATTTTAAATCAACTCATTATATCTTACGCCGGGGATCAAGTAATAGATTGGCAAAATTTTATACCCACATTTTAAAAATGATAAGCTGTTTATATAACACACAAGAAGTTCGTTATATCTCGACTGTTTTTTTACAGTATTTCTATTTTTATGCACATTTAAAAAACTTATAAATTATATTAGTAGAATATTATAACTTTATAATAAAATTTATTTCTCTATTGTTTCAGATCAAAACATCAATATGTCGGCACCTACAAGTGATAGTACTGAAGCCATCACCAACTCTGGCTACGGTAGCAGCGACGAAACTGCAAGTTTGTTGGTCGCAGCTCCAGCTGTGACAGTTATCGTGCCCACCGAGAATAGAACTGTGAAGCCGATCCTACAGCGGCAAGATTGCACAACTAACTTACGACCCCAATTGTCAGGTGGCCCAGGCAGCGAGGAGAGTGCAACGTCTGTCAGAATTGAAGATAACTCGACAAGAAGTGTTCCCGATATAGAATTACAATGTCGAGATCCGCCAGACCGGCCACAAACATTAATATCACCCGTGGCCACCGGCAGCCACAGATGCTCCGTTACCACATGCCAATTAGTTCCTCACGGATACACTAGATGTCGCGTTTGCGAACGCAGGCAGTCCACGGCGCCCGTGTCCGCTTTGCACCTAGCGCGATCTGTTTCAAGAGAAAGCGTTCGTTCAGCATTTCATTACAACTGCGGCTGTAGTTCCCTTCATGCTGTAAACACGTGCCCCGTCATACAACCGCCGGCGCTACTGTTGCCCACAACTAGTACTCGAATCATCCGCCAGAGTTCGCAGCCGGAGTCGAGCGCATGCGTGACCCACTGCCCTCATCACGCCCACCACCACCCCAGCGCCTCCTTGCGTCAACTGCGAGAACCGGGCGATGGAATAGCGGGCATTGCTGCCGATTCTCTGAGAATAAATGGCGGAATGCGACCCTTCAAACAGGTAAGGGTAGGCGATAGATGGCGCTGTTATTTTTTTATTCTCGTCGGTGTTAATTCAAAATTTAGTGAATTTCTTTTAATTGGCAGACGTATTGTTCCAAATTTTCGGTTGCTTAATCTGGTTCTTACTCGCTTGACTTTCAAGTAGATAAAACAGTATGAAAAACTTCTTTTTTAAAAACAAAATAGAAATAGTAATTTTCCTAATTTTATTAATCTCTATTTTACTAATATTCATTATACATAACAGAAATTTATTTCAATACATTAATTCCAATCAATTTTTACTATATTAAATATATATATATATAAAATTGTACATTTACATACTAAGTATATTTTATTTAGCTATTGCGATACTTATACATAGGCTTTTTATGTGTTCTTTGTATATATTTCAAATTCAGACTATCATTTATAGATTTCTTTTATGTTTCGAAACTTTTCAGTTAATACTAAAAGCTTTAGAGCCGGCGTGTATGTGCTGTGTAAAGAACAAAGCTATAAATCAAATCAAACATGATGGCTTCGATTTGATTCTTTTTAAACCAACAGGGTCTCCTCCTCTGCCCACAAACCTTGTCGCAGACTCGCCGAGCTCGTCTCAGACGCGCATTCACTGAAGCCACGGGAGATACTGTTAACTACGTTAGAACGGTTCGACAAATAGTAATTGCATATCGCACTCTACCACCATCGGCTGTACAATCAAATACTAAACATCAATATATTATATTAAGGGTCAATATACACAGACTATATCAAGCAATCGACAGCTTCAATAGCTCGGCAGTTAATATGAATATTTGGGGCAAGCGACAACATATCGTCATCGTCAAGCTATTGATGTTTGTGTAGCGTCCCCTATTGGGCGTAAAGTACACGAAAACGTCATACTATTATTGTAATAATTGACGATACTTATACGAAGATGCTTGTCGCAAATATTTGAAGGTTTACAGGTACCGCAAATGTTGTCTAGATTAGTTTGACAATTCTATTGACAATTCACTAGGTATGGGTTGAGTAACGTCGATTAAGAATGTTTTCCGATTTTCGATTGTTTTTCTCATAGAATTTGCAATCGAAAATTTCGTGAATATTGATTTTGAATTACAATATAAATAAAATTGTTTCTTTCTAGTCTTACTTTATCCTTTATAACGACATAAAGAAATAAGACATGAACTTTGACGAACAAAATATACTTTTTTTTTTTAAATTCAAAAAGTTATAAAATACCTAAATTATAGTACCTATTTGTTCGATTAATTTTCTTACAAGACCGATTCCCGATAGTTCGATACTATGACAAGCGTCTATTAATTACAACATTAATCCTCATACAAAATTAATTCGATATTTTATAGGCGTCAGTTGTCAAACTAATCTATCTTAAATAGACACTCTATACTACTCTGTAGATTGCTTGAACTGTCCGTGTAATACCCTAATGTTCTGAATCTTAAATAACCAAATCTTTTAAAATAAATTAATTAAAAATGTCTACATTGAAATTATTTACATTTTTTAGTATTTACATTGAAATTTGTATTATTAAATAAGATTGTATAGTCGATATTGAGCTTAGTTGGCGAATGTGGCGTCCCTGTAGCTTCGATAAACGGTCACGGTCTTCTCACACACTCAAATCCCATAGCACTTAGGTATTCACGGTCAATTCGAAAGGACATCATAAACATTTCTTCGCATTACTCACTTATATAATAAATTAGCTTTTTTTAAGTAATTGTGAATTTTAATAACTAGGATTTAGATCTGATTTTGCAGTATCATTACCCATTGGTTGATTTATAAAATCATTAATTGTTTTACGGTACACAGCACTTACACATCTCAGTTATTTAAGATGATGAGGCACTTACACAATAAGTAGTATGCACTATACTAATTATTACTTTATAGTATTCTGAATACTCTATTTATTTGATATTATTCTTGCAATTTATTTATGCTTTTTTTGTAATTTTTATACACAGTATTTAGTCTTACGAATGAATTATTTAAATATTATAACTATTATAAAGGAAAATGTTTACAATATATGACATTTTAATAGCCGTATATTTCTCTGAATAGCTCTTCATGACTATATTAATTTATTTTCTCTCCCTTGTTTTGTAGGTTTTAGTGGATATTTTTCTTTCCTTTAAGCTAAGAGTTTTGGTTAATTTGTATTGCGGAATTTAATATGAAAAGAAAAGCAGGAACATCAGTGGCTCAGGGGTTTAGCTATTGTAATCTGCCGGTCCTGGGTTCGAATTCCGGCATTTACCAATGTATTTTCGATTTACAAATGTAAATTTATCCGACTTCTTACAGTGATGGAAAACATCATGATAAAACTTGTATATATCAGTTGAAAAAAATATAATTGTGTAAGATTCCCGGGAAAAAACGCTCCGTCTTTTAAAGGTCGAAAAGTGGATTGCGGCGATTCGTTTGGCCACGCCAAATGGCGGTCCGTGGTCTCTGCCTATCTCTCTAGTCTTCAGACGTGAGATGCGTTTTAATATGTAAAATTATCTACAGCATAGTCAACAGCGGAAAAGTGATTCTACCGAATATCAAATGAAATAATCGTAAATTTGTGATAAAATTAACTGATACCAGACATGTTTAATGTATAATTTATATGACATATATAAAAATTTATGACATGGTACGCGTTATAGGTAAATTTAGTTCAAGGTATATGCTATAAAAATAAAATAAAACTGTATTACCCCAAAAAATATAGTACAACACTGTTTAGTTTTAACCCTTTGAACGCCGATGATGGATATTATGGACGTGAAAAATATGGTTTATTAGAAATATATATAAGAACGTCGGTGGCACGTATCCCGCCATGTACCAATGTAATTTTCGATTTCCGATTTACATATGTACATTTATCTGACGTTCTTATGATGAAGGAAAACATCGTAATGCAACCTTCTCATATCTGTGAAGAAATTCAAAGATATGTGTGAAGTCAAGCACTTGGCCAGCGTGGTTGACTGGCCTAATCACCCTTAACTTAGGGTAGGTTCCGAGCCCCCCAGTGGGGACGTATAGCGAGCTGATGATGATAAATATATATATATATCACTACCCTGCTTTCTGTGTAAGTATTTCATTATTTATTGGTCAAGAACTTATATCAAAAGCCTACGCATATTGTTTTCAATCAAATGTTAAAAATTCTCGCCGGGCGTAGTCAGGGTATGAAAAGGTTGACTTTTTTAAGCTAAAATATATTGGAAACATTGATAAATTTTTTAAAGTAACGCCTAAAATTCGATGCGATCAATTTTATCTGTCGAACACCTTACTGAATGTACAAGGACAAGGGTCATTTGACATTTTTTCTGTACTCCAAATTACACTATCGATTGCTCACAATGTGAGTTAACGTTATATTGTCGTATGATTGATTACGTTATGTTCCAGTTGACGTAAATATTTAACAGAGTACTCCGTTCACAGTTACCTTTAAGAAATATAATACCAACTAAATAAATATTAAATGGTATTGACTTTAGTTACTAATAAAGTTTGTTTTGTCCGACTTGAATACATTGCACCAGTTAACCTTCCCTTTAATGTTAGTACTGCTTAGTTGATATTTTTCGCAAATGTTAGTAGCCACTTAAATACAATTCACCCCTATTTAAAATACAGGTGAAACATTTTGCATTTTAAGTTGAAACAAAAACATTTATTTTACAACTGTGGTACCTCTGCTATTGCAGATGACCATGGGCGTCGATGAACATTCGGTGTTGCCGTTGCTCGTTTCCCTTCTCTTATAAAAAATGTAAAATTGAAATCTCTTATAATTGTCTTCTTCAACGTTCACAAGCAACATTTTTCACGAGTGATATTCGATTCGTTATTAGAATTTTAAATCTCCTTTGTAACTATTGAAATTCAACATTTAAAAAAGTTACGTAATTAGTAACAACTTTGATAGTGGGCTACTAGTTCGATTCAATGGTTGAAAGTTTGGTCCGCAATTGAATTTAGTCTACAATTTTCTTTATGTTATATTTTGTTAGTTTCATAATTGTTTGCGTAATTCTGTGGTAATTAAATAACGTTTTAAAAGGGTTTCATTAATTTAATTATGGTTATTCTTACAGTCTTAACGCTATTTTCCGCAGCAAATATTATTTGAACATTGTAATTACTGGAGCGTCTTATTTATCTATAACCCCTATCAAGTATATCCTAGATTTTAGTCATTGTTATATTACTTCTTACTAATATTATGAATTTGAATTTTTAGATGGACGGATGTTTTTTGAAGGTATCTCCAGAACGATTGAAAGTATCTCGACGAAATTTGGCATAGATGTACATAGTCTGGAAGATTTTTTAATTCCTCGCGGATGGATTCGCAGGCGACAGCTAGTAATCGTATAATTTTTTTTTATAACAGAAAATTCAAAATAATCCAAATGTAAAATTAAATTAAATTGAACACATAGGGGCAAAGTAAAAATGTTATCGTCTCTTAAATTGTAGGCAAAGTAGACGAGACTGAGCAGGCTTCTTGGGCTACTAGTGTTGTCATCATGCGGTGTTACCATTTGTATCACTGCATCGTCATCTATCTGTATATTATTAAATCATCGAAGATAGTAACGAAAACAAACGATATTGTCATCTAGACGGTTCCATCTGCCTTTCATTTGCATTTACAACTTGAACATAAACAAAATAAGCATTACCGTTGGCGCTAGGCGATGTTATTTTACGCGATGCAGTGAAGTTTGATCGACATATCTGCAGCCATTTGTTCGGAATTGGCTGGAATCCAGATCAATCCTGGAGATATATAGAATGCTTCGTAACATAATTCCTAGAATTATGCCAAGATCTACTTGAATTATAAACTCATTGAATATCTCACATTTTATTTTCAACTAGCTGTCGCCCGCAACTTCCCCCATGTGAAATTAAGATTTATTTTTTAATGAGTAGCCTATGTGATCTTCCAAAATATGTTCTACATCTATGCAAAATTTCATCAGGTCCGTTGCGTCGTTCCGGAGATACCATCTTCACAAACATTCATCCATCTAAACTTTCGCATTAATAATATTAGTCAGATTATTGAAAGAAAAATATAGTTAGCTTTTAGATGGTTAAAGCAGATGTGTATAACATCAAAATATAAGGCGCCGGTCGATAACCGTTTAAAGCATTCGACGTGATGTACTAAAATTTAATTTGACCACTTAAAACTTATCGTCCAAATCATTATCAGTCCACGCAGATAATAGCTTAATTACCTGGCTGGAGGGCAAAAGGGGATTACCCATGGATGCATATCGTGACCAACTGTATCCTTAAATATTTGACCTATTTTAATTATCGAGGTGTAATACCGACATTTTTACTTGAACCGTCATAGTAGTTCTTATAGCTGGGTTTTATAAATTAAGTATTGCTTTGTAATTTTTTAAAGACTTAATGAGACATAATTAACTAATTAGAAACGGCTGGAACATAGCAGAATTAGATATTCTTGACTACCGAACTGGCTTTTTTGTTAATTACTTTACTAAAAATTTACACAAAACAACCAATATTTGTCTGAATTTTTCTGAACCTACTAAATCTTTTCTTGCGTTATTTTAGTTCAAATATATTAAATAAAAACTCCTTTATTGGAGTACACTTAAATACAAAATAACTTATGACTTTATGAAAGGCTGCCTCAACTTTTTCAAATAACAATGTCCGATTCGGAGAAATGGATTTTCGAACGTCAATATCCCGTTCAATTTAAAGTCGAAGCTTTCCATAAACAAAATGAGTTAAACGAAGTAATAAGTTCAAGTTGTTTATTCTTAAAATATACATTTCGCAATAACAACTTTTTTTTTTAAAATATGAATAATATTTATATTATATCAATAACAAAACCAATTTTGGATTATAACTGTCGACGTACGAATATCTCTATGAAATAACAAGTTAAGTCTCCTTTGATCCGAAGTTTTTTTTTTAATATATATCAGAAGGCGGCAAACAAGCGAGCGGCCACCTGAAATAGCTGAAATAGCGAAGTGACCGTTGCCCATAGACAGACGCAATTGCATATGCGTTGCCTACTTTTAATCGACGGAGGAGAGGATGCACAGAAAGAAAATATTTTCCCTTTCCATGCATCCTCTAATCCGGAAAGTCCACCTCCACTTCCCATTTTTTCCTTATAAGAAAAGGGTGGGAGGGTAAACAGAACTAAATTAGGCCTCCGGGACGCACACTCATCAGACCAAACGCGGAATTTCTTCCACTTCACGCCTGTTTTTTGTGTGGTGATATTATAGTATTTCACCGGGCGAACCTGGCAAAAACGTGCGAAGATGTTAAAGCGGGTTCTGCCACTCTTAAAAGTGTGATTTTGATGCGATCACGATATGGAAAACTTAAAATGGAAATATTTTTGTTAGGTTATTTTGTTCATCGTCTCCCTGTCCTCTCACTTAACTGGGGTCGATGCACAAGATTTTAAAAAATCTTATTTTTTAGACTTAATTTTTACACCCGACCGTTACCATTTCGCCAACCCTACTTGGGTTATTGGCTCTTCAAGTACCCAAATATCTTTCTGTTATATGACAGAACTTTAATTCTTTCATACTATCAGGATACTCCTAAACTTTTATCTTTACTTCCTTGGATACGAACCAAATATTTGTATAGAAATATAATTTTGAATAATAATAAAAGTTAATACTCGAAACTGGAACTTACGTATTATAAATTTCATGTATTGTTTAAAATATAACGAGCATGTGGTAAACATTACCTATAAAACTAAATGTTTTGTAACAAAGTGTGAAAATACATGTCAGAGATGAAAATTAAATGGATCCTTAATATTACTGCTGGGGGGGTAAGGGGGGAACGGTACCAACATCTCAACCGACCCAATCGTCAACCTCACCTGCTCGCGTCTAACGACGGCGAAGACTTTGCTAGCCTTCGCGGTACCCCCTGCTAGACAACGAACGAGGCTCTGGCGACCGAGCAGTGGCGGGATAACCACAAGCCCAGCTGGGAAACCGGTTGGAGGAGGTTACAGCAAGCCTTGGGGAGTAAATTGCCCCAAAAAGTGCTGGTGCAGAAGGCAAGGGGAAACCACTGCAACTATTTCCCACGAAAGTCATCATGTACAACGAATCAAAGAAACAGTATTGCCCATGCGACCCGCAAAGGCGGCGCCATGCTGTGTCCGGGACGGATGGTGTGAAATGTGCTACCGGCCATGCGGGTGTAGGTAACCAGGCACCACATGGAAACGCTACTACTGGAACATCTATCAAGTTACGAATGACCCATAAAATAGGAACCTGGAATATTCGCGGGTTACTTCAACCAGGGAAACTTAAAATTTTAGAAAATGAGCTATCACGATGCAATATAAACATTTGTGGTATTAGTGAAACGCATTGGAAGGGTAATGGTCACTTTCACACCGAAACCAACACAGTGTACTTCTCTGGAAATGACGACAACAGCAGAAACGGTGTTGGTTTCGTGATTCTAAAAAGTATCTCCAAGTGTGTACTGGGGTATGAACCTGTAAGCGACAGAATAATAACCATAAAGCTCAAGTCATCACCAGTGAATATAAACATTGTACAGGTTTATGCCCCCACTAGCGCCGCTGCATGTGAGGACGTTGAAAAGTTCTATTCTGATCTGGAAACAATAACCTATAGGATGCCAAAAAGAGAACTTCTCCTAATCATGGGAGACTTTAACTCAAAAATAGGTTGTGAATCTCATATATTGAGCTCTTGTGTAGGCAAACACGGTCTGGGACAACGCAATGAGAGGGGAGAGCGTCTCATACAATTTGCCACAGAAAACGACCTGGTGATATCAAACACTTTCTTCCAAAACCACCCTCGAAGAATTTACACTTGGATCTCACCTGATGGCAATTACCGCAACCAGATCGATTACATAATGATTCGGTCACGATGGAGAACAACCATAAGAAATGCGCATACATTACCAGGGGCTGACTGTGGATCAGACCATCAGTTATTGATTGCAAAAATCCAGTTAAAGCTGAAGGCGTGTAGAAAACTATATAAACCAAAAAGACTCGAAGTAAAAGATATACCAAAATTTACAGAAACTATAGGACAAAATTGGCAGCAGTGGTTGACGACGGACTCAAGAACAGAATGTCCGGAAAAATTGTGGGAGCGCGCAAAAGACCTTTTCAGTTTTGCTATGAAACAAACAACAACACCTGTCACACACAAAAAACAGCCCTGGAT
>NW_013530904.1:0-647 GCF_000836235.2 Papilio xuthus | reverse complement strand
CAAGGTCTCATGCGATCGGCGGCAACAGTAGTTGAGCGCTTACCTTGTGTATTACATAAACCGGGCACCGGAGCTACTACATATCGATCAGTACCCAATATCTTTGTAACGCGATAAGGCCCGATATACGATGGCATGAGTTTCTTACTTTGACCTTCATTATAAAAGCAAGTTTTAGTAATTTTAACAAGGTCGCCTTCCGCGTATGCGCGCGCCGGTTTCCTACCTTTATCATAATACCGTTTTTGCTTAGTCTGTTCATTGTCTGTCCTACTCTTAACTTCTTGGCGTATAGTGGTTAAATCCGTGGATTCGCGGGTTTCATCGGAAATCTCATTAAGTATGGGGTTTGCTGAAACATTCATAGAGGTACCAAACATAACTTCGGCTGGTGTCTTGCCAGTCGTTTTTTGTATAGTGTTGTTTAGTCCCCACTGAATCTTTCCTAAATGGCAATCCCATTCTTTCTCGCCATATTTTACACTGAAAGCCTTCATGGAGTCGAGAATTGTACGGTTATACCTCTCTACTTGACCGTTTGAACGGGGACTAGAGACAGCATTGAGTACATGTTTAATGCCTTCATTTAGACAAAATCTCCTAAACATGTGTGATGTGAAGCAGCTGCCGCGATCACTCACGAGGCG
>NW_013530903.1:0-593 GCF_000836235.2 Papilio xuthus | reverse complement strand
ACTGCAACTTACCTTTTTGGTTACAAAATATTCAGAACTAGACTATCAAATTTTATACTATAAATCATCATCAACCTGCCCTTATCCCTATCGAGGGTCGGCACAGCATGTACTACTCCTCCATACATCTCTATCAACCGTCATATCCGAGTCTACCCCCTTCTTACGCATATCCTCTTTCACACAGTCATTCCATACTTTTTTTGGTCTTCCTCTACCCTTGTAGCCATCCACATTCAATCTCATTACTTTTTTGCTTATATCATCATCATCCCTCCTCATAACATGTCCAAACCACGCTAATCTTTTACTCCTCAATTTCTCGATCACTGGCGCTACTTTCAAACTTCCTTTAATATACACATTTTTAACTTTATCCTTCCTTGTCACACCACACATCCATCTTAGCATACGCATTTCAGCTACATGCAATAAATTTTATACTATAAAATTTTTTAAATTTTATACTATAAATACCAAAATGAAATATATGACAATTAGCAATTGTAATTACACCAGTATTTTAAAACATTAGATAAATTAAATGATTTTACAAATACTCTTTCAAGATATGGAGCAATTGGGTTATTAGT
>NW_013530902.1:0-619 GCF_000836235.2 Papilio xuthus | reverse complement strand
ACAAGGCCTCGAATAAGGCTCCGGACATAATATGAGTTTTAATGGTAGGTAAAACTCTGCTATTTTATATACTCTTTGTTGTTTATGTTCAACATAATTATATTAAAAAAAGTTTGCTATATCTTATAGGTTAATCTTAAACCTAAATTTAAATAGTAAATGAAACTAGGGCAAGTTAGGATGTGTAAATCTTATGCTTACTATTAATTAATTAACCCTTTAACTGGTAGAAGCAATTTTGTGTCTCCGAAAAATGAAAACTCGTTTTTCTAATTATTAAAGAAAAAAAAACAATCATATTTAGTGGAAGAAAAAAAACATGGTGGCCAACACCAGTATGAGCTCTGTTAAATTCTGTTCATGGATTTTTCTCTTGTAGTTGGTGAAATTTTTTAAAACATGGGTGCTACAAAGTGGAAAAAATTATAGAAATGTTGGTGGCACACATTGCCACCACCAGTAAAAGGGTTAAGGTAGGCCCGCATGTCTCGAGAAATTTGTGTTGAATGTTATAACGGATAGCGATTAGTTTTTATGAATATGATGTTTTTATAAATAATCGCATGGTTTCACATGGTGTTTATTTATTTACTTCAAACGTGCTGTATTTTATTTGTTT
>NW_013530901.1:0-543 GCF_000836235.2 Papilio xuthus | reverse complement strand
GTAGTTCCCGCAACGGTTGCTATAGATTTTGTAGGACGCACGGGGCGAAGCGGCGGAAACGAATCTGATGTCGGCACCGGTTGTGGTTTTCGGGTGGGTTGTCTAAATGCGTTTGATCTATGCGCGTCCCTAAACTTAGGTGCTTTAGGGCATCCTAGGAAGTTGGCCGTGTGGTCACCGAGGCAGAGGACGCACGCGGGTTTGCCGTAGGCGGCCAGAAGTGCTTTGTCCTTTGGCCTAGGACAGTCGATGGTTCCGTGATCACCTAGGCACTTGACGCACCTAGGGCGGGCGTAGCAATTGCGGGCTGAATGCCCATACAATTGGCACTTATGGCATTGGCCTGGAATGACGCTCTTACGGGGCGGCTCTACGATTAGGCCACTAAGGCCGCATATCGACTTTATGTCAAAGATCAATTTACCCTCGGGGGTGAGTTCTAATTGAACTTTGACCATATCTAGGGGGGACTTGGTGCTCCAACGAGGACGCTGCCGCGCAGGGAGCAGCAAGGCGCTGCCGGAGAAGAGCTGCGCAAGCTCC
>NW_013530900.1:0-1050 GCF_000836235.2 Papilio xuthus | reverse complement strand
TCATTGTGCGCATCGGCGCATGCGCATTTAGCAACTTTCCCGCTAAACCTAACAGTCACTGCATACATTGTACTGTGATGTTAATGAAGACCTTTTTAAAAGTTTTATTAAAATAAAGTCTCGCGATAGTAATTAGTCAATCAATCATTGATGATTGACTGATTGAAAGGTCTCGTAAGAAAGAAATAGTGTTATTTTGTTATTGTAAATAATTTAGTAATGACTAAGTTAAGTTCAGTCGGTGGTGTTAGCTGTTTCATTACTATTATTTTTGACAAACCAAAATTTTAAAAGGTATGAAATTTGTAGACACCGAAGTCACATCTAAATGCAGATATGAAAAATGTAAAATGAAAATATTGTTTGTTTTACGCCTCTTCGGTATCACTAACTTATGAAAAAATATATTGCTATAAAACATTTAATTAAATAAAGATTAAATTTCAAATTAAAAATTAAACTAACGTACCAAAAGATGCAGCTGAAGCCTTACACGAGTACACAAAGGTAAAGAGAGACGCGTGCGTTCGCTACGAGTGAGAAATTATCAATGACTTGAATCAGATGATGTCCACGTGCGGAGACGTCGCGGCGCCACACCCCCCTGCCCCCACCTCAGGTATTAAAGACAGCTTCACACGACACACTTTATATTAAGTAACAATTATCACATTAATGACAAGGCACAACTGAGATATTTGTTTTGTAATATCTTATGAAAGTGCAGGCTTTTGATTATATTTACACAAGCTTCAATAGCAAGGCAGATAGATACTATGGTTGGTCATATCAGGCAAAATTTATTTTGGCTAATTAGACCAACACTAATGTTCAAAATAAAAGCATCGTTCTCTTCACTTAATGTTTATTATAGAATTATGATGATAACTTAACAAAACATATATACAACACACTACGATTTAACAAATATAATTAGTAAGGACAACACACTATTCTCTGTTCATTGTTACTCACTCGTTTTTACACACTGAAAAAATAACAAAACACTACTCGATAAAATAAAGAAATAAAATATCACGGCGCCACTAT
>NW_013530899.1:402-596 GCF_000836235.2 Papilio xuthus | reverse complement strand
CACATCACGTCTTACTTACGTATATTATACCAAACACCGAAAACAAAGTGCTAATTTGTCCTTTTGAACAAGGGTAGTTACAATTTCCAAAAATATATTTCTGATCGTATGACTAGCCAATTAAAGAAATAACAATGGAAACACATCGTATCAGGATGTACAAACAAGGACGTGGGAGTTTCACTATCCTACTT
>NW_013530899.1:0-173 GCF_000836235.2 Papilio xuthus | reverse complement strand
CACCCTACCATGTCGGAGGAAGCCATTGTGATTATATTTAAAGTAGGAAGTTATTAAGTAGCGATTGTCAACTGAATTACTGTTTAACGCATAGTGTGCAATGTTTAAAGTTTATTGATATTGTAAAATCTTCTAATAACTTTTAATTTGATCTTACTTTTTAAGTTACGTTT
>NW_013530898.1:0-1555 GCF_000836235.2 Papilio xuthus | reverse complement strand
ACTTCTGTAGGGTAAAACTGGCTCTCATCCGTGACCTCGGCAGCTGGCGCAGACGGGGCCGCGGACGAGAGCGAAAGCGTGCCCGTGGTCCCGTCCCGATGCGTTGGAGGAACAGAGGGGTTTAGTGGGTATGCCTCCGCTATGGAGAAGAATCCCACATAACTACCGCGTCCCCCCCCCGGGGCGCGGAGTATACATAAAGCATTCCTCTCTGGAAAAAAAAAGGTGTCTCTAGAACTGTTCAACCGATCTCGCTACTAGATATATTAAAAACTAATCATCTGTTTATACTTTGTCTTGTTTATACCAAATGTATAATTGTTTATGTATATGTTAGGTGGAGCACGTGGTGCTGGGTCGGGGTCAGCCGGGCGGCTCCTGGCATACCTTCCCCCCTGCGCTGCGCACACTCTCCCCCGCACCCTGGCTCGCCCTCCCCCCGCACCGCACCGCACACCCCGCACCTGCCCCGCACTCGCCCCCCGCCCCCCACTCGCCGCACGCCCGCCTCACCGCGCGCGCCCTCGCCAACTACTGCAGGCGATATGTACGAGTCAATAATTTGCAGGTCAGTTCATCATCAGCTCATTACACGTCTCTACTGAGGGGCTCTGACTTTACCCTGAGTAAGGAGTCACTAGGTCATAGTCAACGCTGACCCAGTGCTGGTTGACTACACACATATATTTGAATTTCTTCTCAGATAAGTTGCACCATCACGATGTTTTCCTTACACGAACATAAGAACATAGAATAAATGTATATATGTAAATCGAACACAGGGAAACTTTTGTATATGGCAGTTAATAATCCGACTCGAAGGACCAAGACATGATCCTTCAAGCCGGATTCTTTCAGTTAAAATAGACTGGTGTTGTAAAAATATTGTGCTATTAACTAAATTGTAATATTAAAGTTTTGTTTATGTGCATTTTGATAATATTTTAGCGTTTCTTCCGATGCGGTGTGACAGTGACGAGCGTGTCGCGATGTCCGCGCGGTGGCGGTGGTGGCGGTCCGCCCTGCGCCAGCGCCGCCTGCCCCCGCGCCGCCACATTCTGCGTCTCCGGGTAACTATGCCCTCCCTTATCCTTTTCTTGATTTAATCACAACCGCAACATATATAATCTTCTTATACATATGTAAATATTGGTGTACATAAAGTTTACAGAGGGAGGTATTGAGGCCTTTTTATTCATTTTTAATTTACAATCATCCAGATGTTCACATGGTAAATTTTCATCCATACAAATACCCGATGTATTCTTAAAGTTGACAAAGAGAAATAACAATATATTTTAAATGAGGATTTTGTTTTTAGAAACTCAAAGGTAGAAAAACCATTTCTACGATTTTTTTTGTATCCCTCATATTAAAGTTTGCATGTATTTTTAGAGATTATTAGTTCAAATTCTTTGTCGTGAATGGCGCACGTTTCTTACCAAGACAAGTTGTAGAATGAATAGTGAGAGGACATAAACGTGGACATTTTAGTAAGGCTAGTGTTGCGCGAGTACACCGGTATGTATGTATGTGTATGTGTGGGGGGGGGGGG
>NW_013530897.1:0-1487 GCF_000836235.2 Papilio xuthus | reverse complement strand
GTTGCTTCACGTTATTGACATTTACGTTCATGGGTATATCTTAAACCTAACTAAGAAAACCCATACTACTAATTATGTTTTTACCTATCTCATGCAATCTTCTATTTGAACCTCAATCTCCTGATTAAAGAGTGTTTTCACTATCGTTGTACTGACGATGTCGTGTATATATGTTTGCGTTGTGGATATATGTAAGTGGGATATATGTTGCATGCGTGCTATGTGTGCATATTTACAATGTCAGGTTACGTTAAGGATTATTAGCTGTGAAGATTACCGCCCTATGGAACGTTAATGGGCGTGGTCACGGTGGAGCAATCACCACACCTTGAATCTTATAATACTAAAAAATAAATTAATTATTTTGATAGAAACTACAATATTAATATCTATAAGAAAGTTCACACACGGCAGTCGACACAAAAAATGTCATTAGAGGAGCGCTTCTCGGAGAACAACTAACCGGCATATTCATTCATATTGACATTGTGTACATGTTGCAAATAACATTCGAAGAATTAAAAAAAAACAGACCTTTCGCGAGTTTTAAAATATATGTGGTTGTTACCACGGCGAAGCTGAAGTGTATTTGAACACTTGTGTAATGTGACCATTTATTTTTGACTCAAAATGACTGACTTGGACTTGGGAAATAAAAAATGGTTTATTATTTAGGGCATTTATCAAATAAAATCAGTAAAGTTAAAAGTTGAAAATTATAAAATACATACATACATGTAGCCGAAACTTTAAATTATATTTATCAGAGGAACAACTTACCTTTAACCTGATTATGAATAATAGTTCGTGATGACTTTAAGTAATAAATTCCAGTTTGATACCTTCACGCGTTTTCGAGAAAAAGGGTCTTGACAGAGAGACGGACGGAAGGCAAAGTGATCTTATTAGATTAGGGTCCCGTTTTTTTTTCTCCTATGAAGTACGGAACCATTAAAAAAATTGAAACTCCGGATACATTTTTTATATTCGAGAAAAATTATTTTATTATTTTATTTTTTATTATATTTAACATCGCCTTTAGAACTGAAATTTGAATTGTGTTGACCGATGTCGATTGACCGACCGGTCTCACTCTCGCATACCGCTCGCGTTCTATTGTTCAAATTTAAATTAAACAAAAAAACGGGACAATTTGGCGTCTTAGAATTCTTTCCGGAGATGCCGCGCCGGGTCTCGAAACTATAAAAAGGGCCAGTCACATCATAACGGGATGTCTAGTGACGTTACACTTGTGGGAAGAAAACTGTATGGCATTGAATGTTCTGAAAGATATGGAAGTGGCCGAACTTATAAAAGATTCAGGTGTGTGTTATAATTAGTAGAGAGAGGTTTCAGTACATTGCCGACATGTCAGTCAACACCTGGGTACAGTTTAGTATCAGATTAATAAAATAAATAAAAAAATAAAAATCCTTTATTGACCAAAAAACATTTTCACAAAAAATTTTTGGGCTCTGTCTCCTGAA
>NW_013530896.1:0-509 GCF_000836235.2 Papilio xuthus | reverse complement strand
GCAAACTTTCCATTCTTACAAAACAATGTGTGTGTTGTGTTGTTTACAGAAACAAATAAACGTATCACACTTTTCATAGTAATGTGTTATATAAAAATTTAAGAACAAAGTTTATCATTAGTATATTCAAAAAAACTAATAATACTAGCAGTGAAAATATTTTAATAGTTTTTTTATGATATGAATAAAACATTTGTTTATTTAAAAAGAGTACCTATGTGTTCTCACTTGTAACTCACTTTTGATTTTAATAACCTATTCTTCCATAGTACGGATTACTATTTGTTCTCACTTGTAATTCACGTGTGTTATATGTATGTTACTATAGGTTCTAATTGTGACTATTTTTTTTTTGTGAAATTAATTTAAATTTTCTTTTCATTGATTTAATTTAAATTGAATTGTATTTCAGTTTAATTTTACAAATTTAAATTTTCACTTTACTGTTTTGATTTAATTGAATAATAATTTATTTTGTACACAATGTCAAAAGAGGAGGAATTACAGAG
>NW_013530895.1:0-594 GCF_000836235.2 Papilio xuthus | reverse complement strand
CCGATGCCTGCATCGCGTCACTGTAACCAGTCCACTTTCGTATTCAAGGAACTGGAAAATGCATCTCACGTGTTTTTACGCGATGATACGACACGACCGTCCCTCAAACCACCGTACACCGGGCCATTTAAAGTGGTCAATAGAAACACCAAGACTATTACCATCATTGTAGGTGATAGAAATATCACGGTGAGTTTGGATCGGGTGAAACCAGCGTATCTCGAAAAAGATGAATATCCTTCACCTCCGGACAAGCATGTTAATACCGTACCGGATGCTTCATCGAACCGTGTAGCTACTCGAACTGTGCCACCCGACACTAAACCTGCCCCTGTCGTAACCACGCGGTCTGGTAGAAAAGTTAAGATTAAAACTCCCTATTAAGGGGTTTACCTTCTCCGTGGGGGGGTGGTGTGGCGCAAAAGCCTGGGAGCTAAATCTCGAACTGGGATTGGCTCCCGCGTTTTCTCGCCAGAGAGACAAGGCGCGAACACGATACGTCGCATACAAAATAGTAAGAGTGAATTAATTGTAATACCGTGCTCCTTTTATTTAATATATTTCGTGCGTAGCAAAATATGCGTTTTATTATTG
>NW_013530894.1:0-543 GCF_000836235.2 Papilio xuthus | reverse complement strand
CTTGTGTCTGCCCGGCGAGTTTATTGTCGCCCCGCCACCTTCAAATCGTGTAGAAGACGCTACAAGTATAGCGACCCAACTTAGTCGTTACATGGCTCGATTACGTCCAATGCCTGCATCGCGTCACTGTAACCAGTCCACCTTCGTATTCAAGGAACTGGAAAATGCATCACACGTGTTTTTACGCGATGATACGACACGACCGTCCCTCAAACCACCGTACACCGGGCCATTTAAAGTGGTCAATAGAAAAACCAAGACTATTACCATCATTGTAGGTGATAGAAATATCACGGTGAGTTTGGATCGGGTGAAACCAGCGTATCTCGAAAAAGATGAACATCCTTCACCTCCGGACAAGCATGTTAATACCGTACCGGATGCTCCATCGAACCGTGTAGCTACTCGAACTGTGCCACCCGACACTAAACCTGCCCCTGTCGTAACCACGCGGTCTGGTAGAAAAGTTAAGATTAAAACTCCCTATTGAGGGGTTTACCTTCTCCGTGGGGGGGTGGTGTGGCGCAAAAGCCTGGGAGCTAA
>NW_013530893.1:6422879-6428792 GCF_000836235.2 Papilio xuthus | reverse complement strand
ACCTACCTACCTACCTACCTACCTACCTTTTTACCACAACATACACAAAATTTTCCAGTACCCGGGATTCGAACTCAAGTCAGCTAGATCGTTAATCTGTTCCGCCAACCATTAGGCTACTGAGTATTGCGCAAGAAGTTATGAAAATTTAATAGAATACAAAAAGAAAAAAAAAATAATATTTTTTTTTAAATTTAATTTAAGTTTGTTATTTTTTTTTATAAATTAACAATCTTAAATGAAGTAAAGACGAAACGGGTTTAAGCTTTATAACACTTGTATTTACAATTATAGCCGATAGATGGCCTGAAATTCAAAATAAAAGGGCGACGTAAGAAAAAAAAAAAAAAAGCGAAAATTCCATTTGTAAAGATTATTATATGCTATAAATCGATAATATTAACAATAATTTTACATGTCTTACATAGACACGATACATTAAAGTGTATTTTAATGTTATGTTACTTGTTATAAACTATTTAACAACAGAGGGAGCTTATTAGAATTTTGTAAAATATTTTATAACACGACGTAGCGTGGTAAACTTGACGATTGAAATGTTGAAAATGAAAATGAAAAACCAGCCACAGTGATGCGACAAGAAAAAAAAATCATCTTAAATGATAAGCGCGCATGACAACTTTGACACTAGTCAACTCCACGGACCATGCTTGTTAGCCACTCAAAACCACATTCCGTATACTCGTTCGTCACTGAGCGATATTTTGCTGTCAAATGAACTCTCATTTCGACCTTAGTATTTCACAACTATCACTATAACTCTTACAGTAAAATATATATATATATATATATATATATATATATATATATATATATATATATATATATATATATATATATATATATATATATACTTACACATACATTTCCACCCCCACTAATATACCCCTTACAGCTATTCTTATAAAAATTAGCCTTTCTCCTTTCTCAGGCTCTAAACTAACTGTGTAACAAATTTCATTTATTATGTTTCAGTATTTTTTTTTTACGTGAATGCAAGCAGACAGATAGAGTTACTTTTGCATTTATAATCTTAAGTAAGGATAACGTAAGGATATTAGTAAAGATTACTGTTTTTGATGTCTAAATTGTCAGGATTTCAAAGAAAGATCATCATTATCAACTCACTATACGTCGCCGCCGATAGGTTCGGAGTTAGGGGTGACTAGGCCGTAATCAACTACGCTGGTCCAGTGCAGGATGATTGACTTCAAAGAAAGATATCAGAAGATTTGGAGACGATATCGAGGAATGATATTGCCTCCAAATTTTCTGATTTACTTAACAATGTAATAATAGACAATTAAATTATAAAGAATCTTTATTATCACAAAAAATGGCACATAGAGACGCTCGACTCAAACATCCTCGGGTTCGGCAGGTTGCGAGGGCGCGGCGGGCGCGGCGGGCGCGGCAGACGGGGTGCGCAGCACATCTTCGCGCTCAAGGCGCGGGTAAGAGGGCTGGCTGAGCACGCCGCACGTGTTGCCGCGCGCCTGCACGCGCACGTAGCCGCCCTCGCCCCACGCTGTCGACCACGAGTTCTTGAGGATGAAGTGCGGCTCACCGCGCTTCTCGCCCCAACCCACTGCCAGCACCGCGTGGTTCAGCGGTCGCCGCGACTTCCCGCTGCATGATACAACACACGTGTTTTTTCTTCATCAAGTTGTAACTCACAATTTGTACAACTTTAGAAGTTAATAACTTAATATAAGAAAGAAAAAAAAAATAATAATAATCACTCTGAAAATTAAAGCTTTCTGTTATTTTAGTAAAATCGCAAAGCAGCTACCGCTCTGCTGGTTTGGGTAGCTCTGGCGGCAATATCGTGACCCTTGATGGAAATCATAAGTATTTATGATCGACAAGGCGTCAACATCAACGTGTACATACCAGCGGTCGTCGTACAGCACTCCCTTGGAGTACGTGGTGAAGCTCTTGGCGGTCGCGTCGACGATCACGACTGTGGGCGCGTGCCGCCGGATCGCCACCTGTCACATGTCACAAAGGTCTTAATGAGTCTCGCACGTACGTGCGTGTGTACTCGTACACCGAACGGAACAGCAAATTAAAAGGATCGAAAAGTAAGCATCGATATTTCCGTTTTAATATAAATTGGATTGGAACGGATACGGGTACGGTTACGGGTACGGGTACGGGTACGGGTACGTGTACGGGTACGGGTACGGGTACGGGTACGGGTACGGGTACGGGTACCGGTACGAGTACGAATTAATTAGCAGATTATCCATTAAGAAGAATAGGAACCTCTTGTTAGAATTTGATTCTCTTAATTATTTTCAAAGTGCAATTTGGAAGTTGAAACAATAGGTACCTTGAGAGCGGGAACACTGTTGACGGTGACGTTGACGTGCCCGCTGATGCGCGTGACGGGCTCCTGGCGGGCACAAGTGTCCACCTACAACAACGACGACGCGGACCATTACAACGTGCTCGCCCGTGGCACTTCACCACCACTCACCACCGCCACTCTCACTCGAGGAGCCTCACCTTAGGCTCGTACGGCGTGAACTCGTCGAGGGCGGGCAGGCCGCGGTCGCGGATGTAATCGTAGGCGCGGCTGGGCCACGTGCCCCCGCAACCGTTAGCTCCGTGTCTGTTTAGTTAAACAAACAAACATAATTAGCGACCGAACAATAAGACCGATAAAAGTATGTATGTCCCGTCTCGTATGGAGGTTGACGTTCCGCCCACCTGACCGTCAAAGGTGTCGCAGAAAGGATGAAGCTTAGACTAATATTCTAGAAAGTCACGACTCAGTTTTTATCGCTGCGACACTTCGACACACTATAGATATTTTTTATCATAATAATAAAAGAGTGAGGTACGGTAGAAAACACAGGATAGGACGGGAAGGAAGTCCTTCCAGGACGGCACTAAGGGAAGTAAATGTCAGTGGGGAAGGGGCACTGACGTGTGCGCGCAGTCGACGAGGCATTTCTCGCTGAGAGGCACGAGGCGGCGCGTGCGCAGGAACAGCGCGCCCTCCACCGCGCCCGTCACCGCGAACGCCCAGCACGACATGCACTGTCCCTGGTCTGTCGACAACGTCACACGGATGTTTAACTAACCCTAACCCTAGAGCCTCGACATCGCAGTTGACTATTATCTTATTTCACTATTCATTGAGTAGTTTTATTTTTATTTTTTCATATGCATAATTATAAGCTTTTATAATAGACTGTAACTTTGAACTCTGACGAATTTTTCAATTCTCTAAAATATAACGGAATCGTAAAAAATTTGTACAACTAGTATGATTGGGCAATGTGTTTACATCGGACGGGCGTGACGGCGCCGCGCGGTCGCCAGTCAAAGTTTCTGGGCAGCGCGTCCTCGGCGGCGGCGAGCTGGCGGCGCGGGTGCGGGAAGCGCTCGGCGCGGCGCAGCTCGGGCGCCGGCTGCACGCCGCGCAGCTCCGCCAGCTCCGCGTCCAGACGGTCGCACAGGAAGTTGACGCCGAGCTGCGCTGTGGCGCCTTGCCGGTTGCCCGACGACACGAACCGGTGGCTCTGCACGAGGAGGTTCTTGCGCACCGCCTCCTCCGCGCCGTCCGCGTACCTCCTCTCGTTCTCGCGCACAAACCTACCGCAAGCGAGTGCCGCTTATAGTTTTGAGATGAGGAATACTAGTTGCAACAACTACAAGTTCGACCTGGACGCAGGTGTATTATTCGTGCGTAAACAGATCAGAACTGACTCTAAGCAAGAAGTGCAACCGCGATGGATACCATTTGGAAAGCCGTCACCGATTGACGTCAAATTCTTTTTGACTTCTCAAGTCTTATTACGGATGAATGAGCAGTTATCTTAATAAAGATGGATATAAAGTAGAGTGGTGCTGACTCGGTGAACTTGAGGTCGTAGCGAGGGTCGCGTCGCGGGAGCGTGAACTCGCGCAGCGGGTCGAGACGCGCGCGCGGATCAGGCGCGCTGGCGTTCACGTACTCCACCTGGTCGCACGCCTCGTCTGCACACACATAAACACCTGGCCGTCACATCTATTGCACATTGTAGACCTGTCGGTGACTAGTTTTTCTCTCACCAAACGAGTAAACCTCGACATTTCAAAAGAAACGATACTTGCCCAAATCTAAATTGAATATACTGGGCATGTGCTGCTGCTCGGTGACCTCGATGTACTGGTGGTGGTAGCCGTCACAGTCGGGCCCCAGCAGCGAGCTGTTCACCGACACCGTGTACCTGCCAAAAGAAACCCGTCGTCGGCGCAAAACTATAAAAGCCGTCTGTCCACATCCGATCGATGGTTTGTTAACTTTATTTTTACATCGTCAAAATTGTTCTTTTCTAACGCAGAACGCCATCTTCTTTACCCGCTAAGATGCCAAGATTAAGAAGACGCGTTTAAGTGAGTAAAAAAAAAAAGAAATAAAAATGGGAATAAATATTCACCCATGATCAGATATATGTATGATAAAATATACAAGAATTTAAATATTTCGCTGAAGTCTAGCTAGCTTGATACCGTCCACCATCAGGAGACGAGAGACGAGTGCGAGACGAGTACGTACGAGAGCGGCACGAGGCGGTCGCCGTCGCGCGCCAGCACCAGGTCGTGTCGTGCGGTGAGCGCCTCGCTCCGTGCGCCTCCCGCCTCCCCGGCGCGTCCTGCCACCACGCGTTGCCAAAGCTCCGCTACGCCACCGCCTTCGCCGCGGCCGCTCTCCACGTACCCTGTGCAAGAAAAACACATGTACGAGGAAAGAAAACGCCTCACGTGCAGGGAACGAATGGAATAGACAAGACGGCGAGGAACGCAGGCACGGAAGGGAAACGATTTTCATATAACGCCCGAATAAGGTAAACGTCTATCTGCATTCCTCTACGTCGCCGCAATAAGCTCGATGAAATTACATCTTCTTAATATTTTGAATGTCGGGGAAAGGACCCACCCGAGAACACGAACTGGTCCAACTCGGCGGGCAGCACGGGCAACGTGCGGTCCTCTGGCGCGGCGCGTTCGGCCGAGCCCACGGCGCAACGGCGCAGCGGCCGCTCACCGCTGCGGTCCACGTGCGTCTGGAGACCAAATGCGAGATGGCGTAATCGTATTTGAACGACAGGAAGTTAACTTGCAACAAAGTTCTATCTAGCATAATCGTTAATAGAAAATCCGATATGAATGTTTCAGGCATAGACAGTTGCCAAGATTGATGAGATCCACCGGAAGAGTTTCTCGTGGACACGAAAGTTATGTCTCTGTCAGAGAGTTGCGTCGATGAACCCGAACTGTAACCGAACGACGCAATTTTATATATGTTGAAAGCATTTTCATATGGAGGTTACCTCAACGCGGTAGACGTTGCTGTCGGCTATGGTGCGGAATGTTGATGCGGCGCCGCCGTGGTGGTCCACGCGCGCGTCGCCGCTCTGCGCGTCCCACCTGCACACGTGCACACATGTCGCTTTACATTCTCACATCTACACCTCCATCAATAACAGTGGTAGAGCCCGCTTTAACATATTCGCACTAATTGGCCCGGCTCGCTCGGTGAAATACCACGACCACACAGAAGACAGGCGTCAAGTGGAAGCAATTCCGCGTTTCGTCTGATGAGTGTGCGTCCCGGAGGCCTAATTTAGTCCTCTTTCCCTTCCCACCCTTTTCCTTATAAGAAAAGGATGGGAAGTGGAAATGGACTTTTCGGACGAGAGGATGCATGGGAAGGGAAAATATTTTCTTTCTGTGCATCCTCTCCTCCGTCGATTAAAGGTAGGCAACGCGTATGCAATTGCGTATGTGTATGAGCAACGGTTACTTCGCTATTTCAGCGATTTCAGGTGGCCGCTCGCTCGTTTGCCGCCTTATGATATATTATAATATAAAAATAAAAAAAAAAAAAAAAAAAAA
>NW_013530893.1:6392061-6422061 GCF_000836235.2 Papilio xuthus | reverse complement strand
TGCCCCGACAGCTTCATAGGGGGCTCGTAGGGCGCGCTTGGCGTCTGCGACCGGAACATCTCCACCAGCTTTTGCGAGCTCACTAGGGTAATATTACTAAGTTCATTTTATCGGTCATAGAAAAAGTTATACATTATTATTGTCGGGAGTCCAAAAAGTCACATTGCTTCCTCCAAATTTCGCGGCGCATTAAATGCACCATATTATGAAGTTATACGGAATGGCTCACCCACTTTGTTGAACGTCGGCGGCGGGCCGGTGTTGACCTCCGGGATAAACTCGTAAGAGGGCTCTGCCGTGGGCCGCTCCCTGTCTAAATCCGGTTTCTGTGGGCCTCGCGATCGGCCAGGAGGATATTCTTCGTCTAGATCATTGAATCCGTTACTCGAAACTCTTTTCCTGTTGAAATTGTCTTTCACGTTTTCCTTGTGAGTCGTCTCGACTACAACTGGGCATTCTGGAACTAAAAAAAAGAGATTTGAATTTGAATATCAACATAGCTAAGTACAGGAGCGGCAGGAGGCGAGCGGCTGCGGTGCATAACCTGGTTGGGGCGGCGGTGGCTGGGCGGGCACCTCCATGGGCAGCACGAGCAAGGGCAGGATGGCGGGCTGCGGCGGCGCGCGCGCTGCTAGCAATGCAACCAGTTCTTCGGTTATTATGAACTTTTTATAAATTTAAAAAAATAAAAACACAATTAGCTAACATCTAAAATAAATAAAATAATTATCTAACTTCTAAGTATACAAATAAAAATCATATTTCACATTTGAATAGATTTTTTTATGTTGAGACGTGGCGTGTGAGTGTGTGTGTGTGTGTGTTTGCGAGGGAGGCGCTACCTCTGAGCGGGCCCCTGGCGCCTGTGACTCCCGGCAGCGACCACTGCGGCCCGTCTGCGCCGAACTCCATGTTGTTGCGAGCGTAGTCTGCACACATGACGTTTGCGTTAGCTTAACACTCGCCGCATCAAGTTTACCAAACTCAGGCGTTGACGGATAATGACGAACGACGAAAATAAAATGTTGTACTGGGTGGCCGCGGTGCGCGCACTCGCGGCACCCGCGCATATGGCGCTCGCGAACAATTCCAACAAATCACGTCACAGCTACCTTTTCTCACCTAGGGGGGCACTTTAAAAGTAATTGACTGTTTTCCTTTTTTTACTTGCTCACAGCCCTCGCGCCTCATTCAGTCATTCGTCAGACACTATTCCAAGTGAGACTTGAAGAGTTTGGTAGTGTGTAAAATTGCTGTGACCTGCGACAAGCTGCAGCCAGCTGTTGGAGGTGGAGCGGGGCAGTCGCAGACGGGGCTGCGCGGTGGGCGCGGTGGGCGCGGTGGGCGCGGGGTGCGCGGGACTCGCCGCCGTCGCAACGACTGCACAGATAAACAAAATTATCATAAAACAGTATTGTATATTTTACGTGTAGATGTGATGTGACCAATGAAAAGTTATTTAAAAATAGCACAGTAAAATTTTCCCATTAGAAACCGCTACCGAAACCTTTAATATTTTTTGGCGTGAATACTCAATTGGGCTACAATTATTTTGCCTGTGAACCGCGATAACCGACGCGTCTCTCATAAATACCAACCGGTGATATACGTTATTGTAATTTAGCCCTAATTTGATACAAGTATTATAGTTTATGGTGTTGTTTATTATTGTCTATATTCAAGGTAGATCCGCGGCGGCCTCGCGGTCAGTCGCCAAGGCAAGAGGCCAGCAATGGACAACGCGCGAGCAGCGAGCGGCGAGCAGAGCGCCCCGCGGCCTGTTGTTGTCCACTGCGTGTTATGTACAACTAATTAACATAAGAGGGACATTACGAACCGGCCGCCGCCGCCGCCGCCGCCTCCTCCTACACTCGCGCTCAAGAAAGTTTTATAACAACTTAACATATTGTAAAACTGTACTTTCGCGGAGAAGAATATATTAATAGATACTTGACTATTTTTTTTCAATTCCTACAAAGAATTAGTTTTTGTTTTAGTGAAAAAAATAATAAGGTGACGCTGCAGTATCTACATTGGAAAAAAAATTATGAAAACCAATATCATCTTGCTTTCAAAGCGAATCAACTAACCGTTGGTTTCAGAGACCAAAATCTTTGTATAAAAAAAATTATATACTAATTTATCTATTACCTCTTTATCTTTGACAAAATAGAGATAACAATATGTATTTAACGCGGATTTGGTCTCAGAAACCCACGGTAAGTCATATAAAAACGTTTGAACGACATTCAGAAGTCAATATATAACCGACAGGTTACTGGCCGGTAAAATAAAATCAAAACGAAACGTCCAATATCAAACAAAATTACTTATCCACATGACGCGTTTTCTGGACCCTGATAGTGTTTCACTCATTGTTATTTGGCTACGTCGATAGAAATTTACGTTTATAAATAGCGAAGAGTTCGGCGATGTTAGCAAAGATACCGAGAAGCAGACGATGTAACTGCTATTTGTGGTGTAACGCAGAAGGTGGGTCTGGAAGCAACCGCAATAAACAGTATTTATTCACGCTGTAGGAAGATACCTATCTGCACTGCATATTATAAACGTCAGAAGATTAAATAAAGCTGCCATTTTTGTGATTATTGAACTTAAATATGATCAATGTAGCCGATTTCAAAAATTCTTCACAACAAGAATGCTACATCATCCCTGAGCATCATTATATTAGTATTTGCCCAATTATTTGATATTATTATAAAATGTTTAAAAATAAATGTCCGTCTCCGAGAATCATTCCGCTGACGTCTAGTATAGGAAGTATTTATAGAGAAAAAGTGTGAATTAATATGAATTGAATGGAAATTAACCGACTTATAAAGATAAATATATATTATACAAAAAAAATGCAAGAAAATGTGAATTGCTCACGAGTGTTGTGGAGTCTAAGATATTTTGAAGTTGCTGCCGTCCAAGGCAGATTTGTAAATATTATAAACGAGTAAATATTTCATAATGTTATTTAGCCTTGAACATTTCTATCCGAATGTGGCTGTAGTCATATCTACAGTGGCGACATCTCTTATATATGTAAATTGTTTCAAAAAAAACAAAAACAACGGTCGAGCTACCGGTGGCCGTGATCTAGTAAAAGTAACTTTATAACACTACACATGGTATATTTCCTGAACAAGTTGTAAAGGCGACAATGATCGATGCGATTTTAAATTTGAAAGGACAGTTCGGGGAAGCGAAACTGGCACAGGCGCAAGCGAAGGCTCGCGCGCCCCAAGGCCGTACTCGCGCTCGCGGTCGCGGTCGTGGACGAAGGAATTTTGATTTTGAAATTAATTATGTAAACGTCTATAAACAAGATATCCCAAGATAGCATTTACAAGGTATTAAGACAAAGGTGGGCATTAACTCGTTAATCGTTAATCAATGAAGTTAACATTTTTGTTAATGGATTAACTTTTAAGTTATCTTCAAAAAGTGCTAACGTTTTTGTTAACTTAAGTTAAATTCAACTACCGTTCATTTAGTCCGTTACCCGTTAGTTAACATTAGACACTTGGTGATGTAATGTCATTTTGTTTAAAATTACGCGCCACGCCAAGCTCGTAAGTTCGGCTATGGTCGGCGACTGTAGGCTAGTGTAATGGTGAATGAACGAGTTGATAATTCATGTTTGGGAAGTGCGGGGGCATATTATATACATAGATCGTAGGGGAAAGACGTGAACAAAAGGAAATGAACAGGAGGTTGGAAAACATTTGACCGCATTTATACTTTTACACTATGACTACACTTTACACTACACGGCCACACTCCGGTTTCGATTGCACTAGACACTATCACGTGGTATCTAAAATACAATTAAACTTGTGCCTGTTGCCGACGAAAATATTTATGGTTCATTTGAAAGAGCGGTCGAAAAGGATTTTTTTTGATATTGCGTAAATAAAAACATGGAAAAATAAATTTAAAAATGCGGAAGACGAAACATGTGCTTTCAATGAACAACCCTTAACAATAGGGAATTTATCTGTTTATTTCTAACGATAGAATGTTGATTTCACATACATTAGTTTACGACAAATAATTATACATTTATTTTGAATAGAACAAGCGACGTTCGCAAAAACCATTCGATAGATTTATGGCCAACCCTCATAATGGTGAGGGATGCGCGCGCGCGTAAACACATTGTTGATTTGTTTACTAACGTATTAACTTACTAATTGTATAAGATGGAACGAGACAGAATGAGGCAATTAAATAAATGTGTGTTTAATTCGACCTTCTAATTGTTTTATCTATGTATTTCTCTTAACCAAAAAATCATGTGAATTTCATAACTGTTAACTGTTACTGATTATCTTTAACTTGTGTTAAAATTTCGAATTTTGAACGCATTTACGATTAATGAAGTAAATTTTTTAATTGACGAATTAACGTTAACTGTGTCCACCTGTGGAGACAAATAACTTTTATTTAACAAAAGGTAAGTATATGTATAATTTAGTACATATCCCGACTCACAAAACCCAGACGATTTTCAACATCTACTGATGTAGATCAGTATTTTTTGATCAGTAATTTGTATTATTAAGAGTTACATATTTATAACAAAATGTTGTTCTCATATCACATCAAAAGAATATGTCGAGGCGTAAAATATCTTCAATAGATTGTTATTTGTATCTACTAGTCGTCTGCGGAAATAATTATTTTGTATATAAACCCTTTTGTTGCATTACGAACAAAATCATACGACCTGACCTATTCAGTTGTGAGCATAACACCTCACCTATCTTTAACTTTGTTTGTCCTGCAAGGCAAAGTTTATCGACAAGCCCAGTAGGCAGTAGCCTCGCGACGTCGGTTACATTTCACTTTAAATCTCTTATCATGAAATGTGAACTTCATCACCGAACTCCCGTCGGGAATAGATTGCGGTAAAATTATAAAGGTATCATAAGAAATAGAGATTCACCGAAAACAGTTTACATATAATAGTTATAGAGATTAATTAAAAGCAATTTTAAATTAAGATTTACGTTTGATGATAATTCACATAACAAAAACGAAATCCATAGAATAGAGGGCCCGAGAGGCGAGAAATGGTGTCGGTGGCGAGTGACGACTCACCGGCGCCGGCCAGGCAGAGCACCAGCCAGCAGGGCGCGGGTGGGGCGCGGCGCGGCATCTCGAGCAGGGGCAAGCACGAGGACTGCCGCCGCGAGCGCCCCGCTCGGCATATACCAGCCGTTTGCTCGCCCCGCCTCCCGCCGCCACTCGCCGCCACCCCCGCCGGCACCTCTTACAGCACAGCGCTGGGCAACACATCTTGACAAATTGATACAAGTGCTATCTACTGCTCGCCCTTGCTACTCTTACTCAGAATCAGTGCGGGCAGCGCTGTGGCAGCGAACAAAATACATAACGTCTTTTTTTAATTTCAACCTCTCATAAGTTTTGTCACCTCATGTTCAAGATCGTCATTTTCACCCACGTTTATAACGAAATCGGTGTTTTGATATATAAAATAATATCGTCATATTAATTTGAGAACAGTTTCATTCATATCGGTGCGGCGATATCCATAGACGCTGCTTTACTCCTTCCTCTCGCTCTCGACTTCTCGCTACAATACGGCATCTATTTGCTCTTCGAGTTGTGGCACAATTCATCTTATCTACCTTCCTCTTGTGAATTCCTCCTTTATCTTCCTATCCCTACTGTGAGAACAACTTTTAATCATTGCGTTACTTTACATAAAGTTATCTACCTAAACGAGACAAGTAGTGTCTATTTGCATGCATGTACGTAACTTTCGCAACTCGCTTGATGTGTCAAGTTAAACTAGAACAAATGAGACAAGTCAGTCGCCTGCAGCTGATTGTTGCTCGGCGACAGCGGCTTAATAATAGATTAATAATAGATAATAACATTACTAAAAGATCTTAATTAAAATATGTTAATGAGAAAACTGTCAAGTCATGTATACCTAACGCCGGGGGACATGGCCATTGCCAGTTGCACGGAAGCTATTTAGGGTTCCCTATGAGTATGACGTAAGAGTAGCGTGTGTTTTAAGATACATGTTCATGTGCCAGTGCCAGACGCACCGCACGCATCGCCCGCAATGGATTTTGGATTGCTTTGTATGTTGTATTATATAGCGCTGGGTTCATCATCCGCGCCGCCCGCGGAATCCAAACTTGGGCGATTTTAAAAGAAGAATGTTGGGCATAAAGTTAAAAGACCGAACCGGACCGCCAACATCCACTCTCCCTTATGGCGTCTATAGATATAATAAAATATGTATGAAGCTGTCATAAAATTTTAAAATGTAACATTTTCTAATAAAACCAGATTAGAAGACGAGTCCTTGACATTAGGATTTTGCGCGCGAGATGTCAACGCGCGACCGTGACCATGAAGTGTTTGTTCACGTTGCAAGCGCGGGCGGGGGCGCGGGCAGGGGCGCGGGCAGGGGCTCGGGCACGGTAGATGTGGCGAGCTTGTATTCGCAGTGACCCCTAGACGTTAGCGCCATCGACCAATTCAATGTGATTAGTGCTTATTCACGTTGAATAAGTGGGCGCGGGCGCAGGGAAATATGTCAAACTTACATGGCCAGGGTGAGCTGACAATAAAAAAACCCCCGTTGCCTAGCAGCGACTCTCAGACGTTCCGAGTTTGACTTAAGTCCACCAGGTCAGATAACTTTGCCGGTCTGTATTTTAGAAAGAAATAGTCATGTACATTGTCATATATAATGTTACGCGTTAGAAAAGAGAAGTTTTTGCAGATAACTTATTAATAACAATAATTATTTATTGATCAAATGTCAAGGTGCGGTGCGATGTGGGCGAAGTGGACTCTGAATATGAACAAAAACTGAATCATCAGTCAACAAGCGAGCTGATGTAATTTATACTCTTCCTATTTTACGTGTGATACAAAGGACCTAGACTTTAATAACGTTGTAATAGGATAACCACAAATCAACAAAATTCTCAAATTATAAATATAAAATCACATGAAAATACCATCACGCAAAGCAGCCTTACTCTCTGCACTATATCACATCCCGTTAGCGCAGCTGCAGCGATTGCCCTTCGCCCTCTGCCCTCTGTCCTCCGCACTATCCCGGAGGCTGCCAACGACATCGACCTTGACATTAGAAAGAGCGCATCACAACTTTATTTTTTGTTTGTCCCGACTTTGCAGGTCGCAAAACTGACGCGTCTGCTTAAAGTCCGGCTTTTCTAAAGGTCATCAAGTTTTATAATAATTTTAGTAAAATAACTTCAATCTAAAAGAACAACAAGGTCACGACAATAAAAATAAAGTTCGATTTAGCTATCAATTAATTAATTTGATATTACTCATTATTACAATGCAATTAACACCGACAACTCTGCGAGAATAATTTATTTATTTATTTATCTATTTATTTATTTATCTATTTATTTATTTATTTATTTATTTATCTATTTATTTATTTATTTATTTATTTATGATACACCAACGGTTAAGTTATAAGACATGCGAAAAAACAACCCTTATTACAGAAACAGAAAACACATAATAACTTATCACAATTAAATGTGTACACATCAAGTCATGCGAGATTAATGATGAAACAAACAAACAACACAAAAACCTTATACATAAACAAAAAATACTGAAATTTTTTAGAGTGAAACCAATTGTGAAAACAACAAAAAATAAAAAAGATAACAAAGGAAAGAAAAAAAGAGGACATGAATTAAATTAATTAGCAACATTACGGATATATTTTACAAAAGAAGATATTTTATTGGAGAAAATGTCGATTAGGGGCGCATTATTTCTCGCTCTATGCTTAGGATTTTCTACATCATAAGAGTTATGCATAGCATTATATGTATTCATCAATCTGTTAATCGGTGAATGAAGGCGTAAGTTCGTACGAGCTGCCTTAGTAACAAACGGGTTATATTTTTTATATCTGGGTAGTCTGGAAGGTACAGAGATGGATAATTTTGATATTAAGTAAGAATCGTCAGTGTAGCCATTGATGAATTTCTACAGAAACATGGCATCGAGCTGTTTTCTTCGGTGGCAAAGCGACTCCATACGAAAATGTTTTAAGCGGTCTTCATAAGTTGAAAGTTTTTTCCCTAAGTTGTAGCTAAATGATAAATGCAATAGAAATCTTTTTTGGACACTCTCTAAACGCTTAATATATATATATCGTAGTGCGGGTTCCATACAACGCTGCAATACTCCAGGCGGCTGCGAACTAATGATGAGTAAAGGCATATTTTTGTACGAGCATTTTTAAATTCTTTACAGTTTCTTAATACAAAGCCTAAGGTTTTAAAGCATTTTTTAGTTATGTTATCGATGTGAACATTAAACTGCAACTTACTATCAAGTGTTACACCTAAGTCATTAATATGGTTAACAACGTTAATAGACGCGCCGTTAATATTATAAGTGTGGGGATTAGATATTTTTGTTCTAGAAAAATGGACCGAGGAACATTTACTTATATTTATCGACATAGCATTAATTCTGCACCACTCAGATGGTTGATCCAGATCAGTCTGCAGTAGAGAACTATCTGCAGTTGAGTTTATCTGCCTATAAAACTTTAGATCGTCAGCGTACATAAGGACTCTGGAGTTGCTAAAGCACTGGGTAACGTCGTTAAAAAACACGTTAAATAATAAAGGACCTAAGTGGGAGCCTTGCGGAACGCCCGAAGATGCGGTAAACGACTTAGATTTGTATCCCCCAATTACGACTACCGAGGTTCTGTTTTGAAGATAAGATTTGAACCAATGCAACAGAATTCCAGATACGCCAAATGACTCGAGCTTGTTCAGGAGAATGTCGTGATTTACTTTGTCGAAGGCCTTGCTGAGATCTGTATATGATATACCACCATCAACACCCTCGACAAGGTCCCCAACAAAAGATAACAGGTTTGTCGAAGTGGATCTTTCTTTAACGAAGCCATGTTGTTCTGGAGCAATTAACTGTTTTAAATGCCACGATAGAGGTGGATAAATGATCTGTTCAAACACTTTCGCAAATATAGTGAGTGACGATATAGGTCTGTCATTTCCAACACAGCTAGCATCGCCACTTTTTAACAGCGGAATAACTAAAGTGTCTTTCCAAGCTGTCGGAAATATTCCAGAGGTAAGGGACTTATTAAAAATTAAACAGAGAGGAAAAGCTAACGCACTAGCACACTTAACGATAAAGACAGCAGGTATCCCATCGGAGCCCGCTCCTTTCTTAAAATCAAGTCTTTTTAACACTCTGTACACATGATCTCTAGTTACGGATAGGGACGTTAAAAAGTTTGAGACAGTAGGCGCACAGAGTTCGTCTTGACTTGGAACAATCGTGGGAGTAGTGGAGGCATAAACTGACGAGAATTGCGTCGCAAAAAGGTCGCAAATATCGGGTCCACTGGTAACAATTTTATCCCCTGCAGTCATTAGGGAAGGAAAAGTGCAACTGCCTTTCCTTTTATGTTTAAGAAATGTCCATATGTATTTTGGGTTCGATGTCAACGAGGATTCCAGCTGATGCAAATATCTGTTGTAATTTAGTTTGTAAATTTTGTTACATCTCTCTCTCTCTCTCTTAGTAATTGAAATGTCAGCAAGTCACGAAGGTTAATAATAATAAAAAAAAGAAAATGACAAAATTGATAGGTACACCCACCACAAGCTTAGTGCTAGGCCAGGCACAAGCCACCACCCTACCGGGAAGCTGGAGTGAAATCGGTTGCTCAATCGCCTATATGTTATTAAAGATAATAGTAACAAGCTGCGACTAATTGGTTTGAAACAAACTATAATAATACTACAAATATGTATAGCTGACGAGAGCCGTTTCTTTCTTTGTTGCCATGTCTTTGTACATTTGTTTCTTATTGTGACGGAAGACGAGCTCGTGAAGTAACTGTGAAGCAGAAAGCGACCATTAGAGGTATGTAAGTAACGGGAGCTGCGGTCGCTCGCGGTGCGGCGACGAGCCGTGTCGTGCCGTGTCGTGCTGGGGCAGATGGCGACGCCCAACCAGACCGCTAAGCGATATTTAATGTTCTGTACATGGACATAACATTTTATTTCGACACAATTCCATGAATGCCTAAAACTAACAACAGGCAATCGCCTGCGGCTACGCACGCATTCATTTCTTATTTTTCCCAAGTGCCATGAGGTTCGAGTGTGCGCCGCGCCCTCAGATTAAATACCGGATGAGTGGTGAGTCAGAGTTGTCCGCCAAGCCTACCAGCTCGGCAAGGGGACACACGTGGCCGATACTCACGTTTGTAACCTTTCTTCTTATTAGAAAACTCGTCACTTACATAACTTTATGTTTACGGCAGAAAGTTTTATGCGACCTTTGAGTATCAAGTTACGTTGTACGAATAAACATAACTTCCTTACAACAAATGTATGTATGTATGTATGTAATTAGCCCAGTTATTCCTTTCATAACTTAAACGAAGTGTCGTTGACACATTCCTTTTAACAAAATCAATTTACAAAATGTTAAGTATCTAACTATAAGACAGAAGAATCAGAAACAAAAAAATGTTTATTTTTTTGCAATTTTTATTGATTACTAGCTGTCGCCCGCGACTCTGTCCGCGCGGCATAAAACACAAACGTAATACGTATCCTATGTGTTTTCTAGACTATGTTCTACAGTTATGCCTATTTTCAGCGTGATCCATGCACCCGTCCATCTAAACATTCGCATTTATAATATTAGTAAGATAAGATAATATTTGCTAAGCAATAGTTGACAATGTGTTCATAGCATTTAGTTACATGGAATGCTATCACACTATTAAGCCTGATTATATTTATTAATTAATAATAATTTATATAAAATATTGTAGTTAGATAAACATAAATTTCGCAAGCATTGATCGCTGTTGTTTGACGCAATTCACATAACTTTTTACGACTTCGTTTGGTTTTAGAAATAACTAATACTGAAGCAAAGGGTAATCTATTGAAATATTCGGTGACGAGGCCACCCAGCCATTTTGTCTGCAGATTAACTAAGCTGCAAAACTACTGAGAATTGTTAACACATTTTGCCCATTTTATTAATTCAATCGTTTCATCATAAAATGCACAATTTACGTTACATACATGACACGACTGCGCCGAAGAGGTAATGACATCGCGCGATCGATCCATCTCGTCACAATATATTTCGTAGCTTAAGGCTTAAAGTTTTATTTTTTATGTGATCGATGTCACACTGACTTGGTTCAACGCTTAAGAAAATGTCATATTTTTTACACGGTAGAAAAGGGTGGAAAGGGAAAAATAAGAGCAGAATAGGGACAGATAAAAAGAGACCGAATCTCTGCCCTACCTGTCTATCACAATGTTATTTATTTGTTAAAGTTAGAGCTCGCAGTAATATATGTAAACCTGTCGACATTAAATGAATGTGGTGTTTATGCATCGCTTAGAAAAGTGGTCGTTTATATAATAAACAACTTTTTCCATTAACTATTTTAAACGAAGTACATTCTATTAACGGCCTTTAAATCTGTCGGTTAATTAAACTTGCTATAATAACTTGAAGAAACGTATAGCTTCAACATAAAATAAAGGTATTCTTAAAGTAAATATCCCAGGTACCGCTGGCGAGACGCCGTAGAGCTGGATCTGCGGGAGCTACAAGCGATGGACTGGCAGGAGAAGGCGCAAGACAAGCGACTTTGGCGATCTCTTGTGTCGGAGGCCAAGACCCAGTTTGGGTCGATGCGCCAGCGGCGTAAGTAAGTAAAGTATCTATGTTAATCGTTGATACAGAACAGAATGAAATAATTATCATGGGCATTTTTCAACTTGGCGAGATGTTTAAAGCAGAGTGATGTACATTTGTGCTTGTGGGTAAGCAAAGTCGATAACGAAAAATACAACGAAGACCGCAGGGCCGCGCTGTGGCAAATACACCTAATTACGCTTAGTATTTTAAGAGGTGTTGCGTTCTCCTCTGCGTTAAGCCACCGCAAGCGTGTTTGGGCCAGCTCCTCTCGCCAAGCTATATTATAATATGTTTTGTGTTATTATTATTTGCGAATTGCATTAATTTCCCACCACTAGAGGCGGTCTTCAGCTAATAACAGAACAGCGGACGAGTACAAGGCAGTTAGTAGACAATTTGTCTACTAACCGCCTTATGGTCGACCAATCCGTATTATTATTTAATTATGCCTGTCCGCGCGTTCACTACAAGGCTTATGATATCTATTTCTATACAATATAGACATGGTCAAGTGTTTCAACTCGAGCGCAAAACACTTGTCGTTCACGCGCGAGGTCAACAGTTACACAAAGAGTCAAATAAAATTATTGGAACTGTAACTTCTGCTATTTTAAAAGGAAGTACTTGATTACCAACATGTATTACAAAAATACTTGGCTGGTGGTACTAGTTTTCCTCTAACTTGAAATTCGCTCTTATAAATAAAAAAAAGGATAAAAGTCGTCATCATAAGCTTCCGTCATACTACACAGCTTTGTTATGCAAATGTCTCGCGCATGACATTTCAATTGTGTTTTTTTTTATTGTTTTTAATTACTTTATTTATATACTTGAAAGAGATAAATTACGTCAAGCTTGTGTTTTTTACTATTTACTTATAAGGAAAACGAAATTTGTTTAATAGCACTATGACAAGAAACATAGCTTTTTAACAGAAACATTGGTATGCAAAAGAAAATTATCTGACAGGTACTAAAGCTTGTAATGGGGAGAGCTTAGATTTGCGTCTCAGCTTTTCTAAATAAAAAGTAGCAAGCCCTGCGATCATGTGTCCGGCATGCAGCGCGCGCCAGATAACGTACATGTGCTACAACCTTTCAAAATTTAAAAAACAATATAAATGACAACAGTATCTCATTTGACGGAGATTGGCGCCCAAATAGTTTTGATTAAGGTCTTGGACCCAAATGAAAAGTTGTAAGGGCGAAGGACGCCCAATACTATCCTACAATGTTGTGTTACTCTTTACAAAGAAACTTTTTCAGATTTAGGTTTTGGCACAGTATTTATTTCTAGTTGTATTTACTATTTAAAAACTCTCTACTAAAAAAAAACAAGGTTCTATTTAATGACAATTTTATAGCATACTGTATTTCTAACACCATCTGCTAGAAGATTATAAAACCAATAAGATATGTTCATGTACATAATATGCCATTAATTTTTGTATCTATGTTGAGTTTTCCATTTTATTCCATTTATTTTAGAGTAAAAGCATTGCCTATATAGTTGGAGTGCTGCATACATCTTAAATTATTTTAACAAAAATCATTTAAATGGTTAATGTCACAGCACAGTGGCGGCAGCCAAGTGCTCCAAAATTCACTAAACATGGTGTTATTCTCTGGCAAAACATATTACATGAATGCTTGTCTTCGGACAGTTCAAAGTTAAAAAACAGTAATGTATTGCATGGATTGAGGAAGCAATGACTGACTGAAACCATTACAATGCAGATAGTAATACATTTTAATAGAATAAAATGTTAATTAATTCAAAATTAAGCAAAACTTAGAGAGGGATATATTGATGACAACACTGTTCAATTTAATTGCTATCTCCGACTGTTGCCCCGCTGATGCCCTCTACCCCTCACATATGTCTTGTGCGTGTGTTTACCAGGATGTTCTTGTGATGCTCCCGAATATCTTTCTTGCTTCTGGTTGCTGTGCTGAGCGCCCTGACCACATGCCGCTGCGTTTGGCATAAGTGAGCGAGGTCCCGAGTGTGTTCCTGTCCCGTTGCCGTTACGCTCGTTAGCAGGCTGTGCGGTAGAGGCGGCCACAGGCGCAGCCGGCTGAGGTTCGCTCATGTTCACTTGTTCGTTGAATATCATGCAGAACTCGCCTACTTTTTGTATGTCGCCAGATTTTCCCGAATAGAGAGTAAGAGCAGACCGCCACAGTGACGCATAGCCACGAGTGAGGCGAACGATATCTCCAGGCTGCAACAGTGCTCCGGGTTCGTCCCATACTGAAAAGTTGACCATAGCAGAAGCATCCGCAACTCGCAAAGTGCGCACTTCACGCGCTTCCTTTGTTAAAGTAGGAGGACCCACTTCCAATACAATAAATACAGCGTTTATGTTCTTCATGCCAGGTTTTAAATCTTTTATTTGAACGAATTCCGTAGTACTCATTATTTTTTTTAGATTTTAAGTACGGTACTCAAAAGATGTAGAGGACTTTTTCTTGCTAAAATATTTACGCCGAATAACTTGACAAACTGATGACTGGCAAATAGGCAATCAAAGAGTAAAATGCAGGCAATGAAAAAAATAAAGTTAAACTAAATTATATTAGCTAACATGAAAACTGCCATTAGATCATTTTCATCCTGAGGCTATCTTGTTCTTCTTTTATTTCGTTTTCCTAATATTTGGTTTTAAATTTTTTCCGATTTACAAAATTACTAACCGCGATAGTTGCGCCTTTCTCAAATAATTTGTTACCCTTTACTCTTTGAATTTGGTTTTCTTGTCAATTGTGTAAATAAGATATGACCTAAAGGTCTATGTTACCAGGTCATAAAATAAAAAAAAAATGTCAACTGTGAATTGTCAACCAATATCTCTTTTTAACGTCAATTGTCATTTGAATTTAACCTGTTTACAATTGATGTTTACCGTTTATACATTTAAAATTAACTAGTAATATATTGATAATAGTTATATCTGAGCTATCAAGCGTAAGGGTACAGTTAATTGCAAAAATCTGGCACTAGCATTGTGTAAAGTGGTTTGTTTGATTATAGTTAAAGTGTGCTAAAATGTTTAATCAACTCGGCGGCGGCACAAGCAATCCCAACAAGGATTTGGAAGTGACTTCCCCGCCTGATGATACCGTGTCTTCGCTAGAATTCTCACCACCATCCGTACAACAAACATTTCTCGTTGCCGGCAGCTGGGATTGCCGAGTAAGTCGTGGTAAACGAGCGACCACGTTGTACCGCTAAAATTATAGAAAATTACCGTGGGTTTCTGAGATTAAAATCACTGTTAAAAAACATATTGTTATCTCTGTTGTCAAAGATCTCTCTCAAAGGTCTCGGAAACTAATGGCCACTGTTAGGTATTTATAATCAGTATCATTTGTTTTCAGGTAAGATGCTGGGAAGTAGAAATTTCTGGCAAAACTGTACCAAAGGCAGCACAATCTATGGATGGGCCCATTTTAGATGTGGCATGGCATGATGTTGGTATAATTTCTGAAATATGATGAAATACAATACAAGAATATTGTTACCTATTTTTTTTTTGCAATTCTGTTTTAGGATGGAAGCAAGGTGTTCATGGCCTCGACAGACAAAAGTGTGAAGTGCTGGGACCTAGCAGCCAATCAATGTGTACAGGTATATTAATTTTTTTATAACTCCAATGAATGTAAATAGTCAGTACAATCATTACATTAACATTTGTAGGTGGCAGCACATGATGCCCCCGTGAAGACATGCCACTGGATCAAAGCTCCCAACTACAACTGTCTGATGACCACATCTTGGGACAAGACAATTAAAGTAAGTGTACCTGCATTAACAATCTTAACTGAAAATAGAGTAAGCAGTTTTCTGTTTTACTAGATCCAACATTACTAATAAGTGTTGATAAAATATTTTGCATGCTGACATTGAGCTGCAAGGCTTTGTAGTACTGTCCCCCTCCATATGTTCCATGTGCCGAAAATTGCATTTTGCAAACTGACTTGTTTAATGTTCCAAGCTGTTTGAAAAATACAATACATGATGTGCGTATTTAAGTGAACTTGTAATGTTGTAGTTCTGGGACACTCGCAGCGCAGTGCCCATCATGACAATGAATCTCTCGGAGCGCTGCTACTGTGCTGATGTGGTAAGTCATTCAACTAAAATGATTTTGCATGATTTCTAATGTTGGCAAGAAGAATCAGATAGTGAGTTAGAATATGTGTGGCAGGAGTATCCCATGGCAGTGGTGGGCACGGCCGACCGCGGTATCTGCTTGTACACACTGGAGGGCAAGCCGGCCGAGTACAAGCGCGTCGAGTCGCCGCTCAAGTACCAACACCGTTGCATCGCTATCTTCCGGGACAAAAAGACCAAGCAGCCAACAGGCTTTGCGCTGGGCAGCGTGGAAGGTCGTGTCGCCATCCAATATGTGAACCCTGTCAATCCTAAAGACAACTTCACCTTCAAATGCCACCGCGCCGGCGGGGGGACCACCGGCAGCTTCCAGGTACATCACAATCTGTTAAATTTATATTTTTCTGATAACATAATAATTTTATTAAACACAACAATATTTTATGTGATATATCTGTTTTATATTCAGATGAAGTAAGGAAAGATATATGTACGTATATCTCTGTATACATGATTCTTATGTCTTCCAAAGAACAAGTAATGTAACAGGAACTATTGCATGAATGAAACAGACTATTCAAACAGCAAAATAAAATTAAAAAAATAGAGAATACTCTTCATGTTACAATACAATAACAACAAATTAAATCATTAGGACATTTACGCGGTGAACGACATCGCATTCCACCCGGCGCACGGCACACTGGCCACGGTGGGATCGGATGGTTCCTACTCCTTCTGGGACAAGGACGCGCGTACCAAGCTAAAGTCCTCGGAGACCCTCGACCAGCCACTCACCAAGTGCGCCTTTAACCACAGCGGCCAGGTGTTCGCCTACGCCGTCGGTTACGACTGGTCCAAGGTACCTCACGCACTCATACGCCACCAACTCTGCACTGCCATTAATTTATTTTCTGTATCAAATAAAAAAGAATATTGGTATGTTACATGTCTCCTTTTAGTAGGGTATTCTTTGGATGCCAGAGTAGATTCACATCGTAAAAAAACTTAATATAACAATGTTATCAAGTTTAATAAAACTTTTTGTCATGTAAAATTGCAGGGGCATGAGCACTACAACCCTGCCAAAAAGAACTTTATCTTCCTGCGGCCGTGCTTCGACGACCTCAAGCCGCGCACCACGTGAACGCCGCGTCTTTGTCAATAAAACTCAACTATCCCTGTTGTTATTTCAACTACAGTCGGGACTATATGTACAAGTTCTGGAATTGAAACATATTTTAATATGCACAAGTCCTTGTATGTAAAGTGTTACATAAAATATTGTAATTACTTACTTTACTTCTTATTAAATAGAGCATAAGATTCCAAATATGTTTTACTGTATATATGTGCTGCCTGGTTAAATACACAAGTAAATGTTGCTTAGCTTTATGTTTGTATGGTTAATGCCAGTAACACTGGTATGCCAGTTGTCTGTCAGTGCTGGTTTTAAATGATTTTTTTTTATATCACAAGGTGGCAAACAAGCGAGCGGCCATTTCATATCGCTGAAATAGCGAAGTGTCCGTTGCCCATAGACATACGCAATTACATATGCATTGCCTACCTTTAATCGACGGAGGAGAGGATGCACAGAAAGAAAATATTTTCCCTTCCCATGCATCCTCTCATCCAGAAAGTCCATTTCCACTTCAAATCCTTTCCTTAAAAGAAAAAAGATGGGAAGGGAAAAGAGGACTAAATTAGACCTCCGGACGCACACTCATCAGACAAAACGCGGAAGTTCTTCCACTTGACGGCTGTCTTCTGTGTGGTCTTGGTATTTCACCGGGTGAGCCGGGCCAATTCGTGCGAAGATGTTAAAGCGGGCTCTACCACTGTTGGAAACCTTGCTACTGTACTTGCATAACATAGACTAGGCATTTATGGGAAAGCCTTGAGCAAGTTTGGTGCAAAATGGTCTTGCTTACTATTGAGGAGCTTAGAAAGGAAGAGTCAACTGCCAAAAGTGATAGATTACAGGATCATTTGCTCACCAAGTATTTACAACATTACACAGTTTGAGGTTAATGTTAAAAAATGTTGAAAAAAAAAACAATTTAATTTCAATCTATATCACATCTAAGAAATAACTGCAAGTTCTTTAAATAATCTATATTAGACATTGTAGGTGTTCACAATGCACATACAAAGCTTCTTGACAAATTAGTGAATTGGACAAGTAAATAGCTAGAGGTGAGCATCAATGGTGGCCGTCACCATGGCCATCATCACCGCCCGCTAGCTTGGTGATAGCCACCGTCACCACAGTGAGGGCCAGGCCCAGTGGGAAACCACGGAAAAATAACTTCCTCGCCCTGAGCAAAGGTGTTCCGAAACCTGGATGATACCTCCAAGCTTCATTCCTGTGATAGAAAAGGGAAGAAGAATTAATTTTGGAAACAAACACAATTACACCAAGTAACAACAGCTACAATGTATATAACTAATCCATTACCAAGCCATTTTCAATTAATTTATTCTGCAAGTTTAAACAATTTGATAACTTTTTTCTTTGTAATATCTTGTGTTACTATTATATTACTATATATATTAGTTTTCATCTATAGTATTATTGATTCCGTGTAAAATTTTCAACCCCAAAAATAAACCACGAATGTTTTGGATAACATTTGCAAAACAAAACCACGAATATCACAGGACTGTGCTCTCTTTTTTGCACTTTTAACAAATACTCATACTTCATGTTGGTATTCTATTGACACCAATACCTGATCCACGGGTCTTTGAGTCCCTTCTTTGCCAGCGCCTTCTCAAGCTCCTCTAGCTGCGGAATTCCTTGTATTGTAAACTGCTTGTAGTCTGGTATTTTATATGGATCGCATTCGTGACCTCCCATGTCTACAATTAAATTTTTTTCTAAATAACCTTAATGATTACGTAACTTAAAAGTACGTGATATAATAGTTTACTATTGTTTTACTACGAATTTGCTAGAAGTTGCTATAATAATACCTGCGTTGTATAATATTTTCTAATCAAAAGCACCCAAGACAAGATATTCACGGGAAGGAATTATATTTTGACAGATGTCAGGACGGATGTTGCGATCAGATCACATAGGTTATATCATTTTATAGTCTTTGACATCTATATATGGATCGGCTACAAGCCGTAGTGTTTTGTGTCGATTTGGATTTCGCTATTTTGGCGCTGATGATAAAGGCGATGAGTTAAGTCTCTCTTTTTCCCTGAACTATAACAACTAGTTAAAGATGTACTCGAGAAAAATAAAACATCTGTATAATATCAAGTCATTGTCACCGTGTTATTATTTTAATAAAAGTTAAGTAAAAGTGATTTTATTTAAATTTTTAATAATGTAAAGGGACACTTACTTGATAGAGGGTTGAATTTAGAGATAAAGATTGTTTTGTCGTGGATATATACAACATTGGTGTATACAATAACTATCACGGCAGGTCAAAACGCTTGCAAACTGGCCAATTTTTAATTTTTAATTCCGTGACACGGGATGCACGGCATCGGCCCACTGACCTTTGTTATGGCTAGGTCACTGCTTAAAAATGACAGCTTTTACTTCGTTCCGCCCTAAAAGCTTCAACTAATATTTCTGACTGTTAATTTCTTCACTATTATTGGTTCGAATCCTCTCCACCGCCACCAACCTCTACCATCAGCGCAATAATGGCGTAAATCAAATGGGCACAGAGTATTAGGGATTATAGCTTGTCTATGCATAGAGGTCAATGATCGGCACGCATAGTTTTTTTTGTTAATAAAATACTGCTTTGTCTGTAGCCTGTAGCTTTGTACCATTGTACTGCACTGCACAGTACTCTTTGCAGTTCAGTTACAGTACCGGTGCGGAACGCGGCTCCGGTCCAGTACGAACATAATAAATAACTCATACGGTGAATGCAAAGTGTTTGTGTTTTCTTTGCGACGCTTTATTGGTTGCAAACCGGTGGGATTGGTATATTTTCGTTTTACACTTACATTTTTGTGGAAATAAACCAACACTTGCCTTTTTCGATTAAACTTTCAGTTTAATACAATACTTGTGTCGATCAATGTGAAAACAACTGTCGCTTTAATAAGTTATGATTGAATAAAATTGCAAAGCTTTGTGGTGTACAAAAGCTCCGAGTGCAGGGCGTCGTGATACGTTTACTGAGTGGTCGTGCTTCTATGGAGCTCGTAGGCTCAGTGGTGAAGCGGGTGTGAGTGCGATGAAGACGACCGCCTGAAGAGCTTATAGGATGTGCAAGGCGGGTGTCAGCGGCGCGCTGCTGCTGGCGCTGCTGAGCGCGGCTTCGCCTCCGCCTCCGCCGGGTAAGGCCATATTGATTTATTTACATCCTTCTGTTTGTAAAAATCATTTTTTTTATAAAGTTCTTTGTCCATATATATATGTTTATAAATAAGTGTCTGTAAAATTCGGACTAAAATGTAACAAAAAAGCACAACTAAACCGTAAAGGTAATTGACAGTACAAACGTATTATATTTCTGCACTTTAAGCTTGCATCTGCACTGCACATGTTGCATTGACTCGAAGCTTAATTGTTAAGTCTTTGATAGTGTTGTTATCGTTGCATTTTAAAATAATTCTAAAGATTTTTAATACGGACAGTACGTATTAGCGTAAGTGGTATGTATAGTTCTTTTCAAATATCTTGGCGGCGCAAAGTGGCCGGAGCGGCGTGCTGGCAGCGTATTGGGCTCAGTTCTTTGAAGAACATTAATCTTAATATTTAAAACATAATTTATAATTAAAACTATTTTTAAATATCTTGGCGACCCAAGATCACATTGGTTAATTTAGAGTCGCTAAGATGTCTGAAAACATTTGTACCTGTCGTGAGCAGCCAGCTTTCCGCTGCGACAACGCCTGATCGACATACCAAGTAATAAAAATGTTTGCTGTTTTATCCGCACGAAATAGGTATAGATGTTGTCATATATCTTGGCGGCACAATTTTAGTACAGCTGGGACACAATTTATGTTGTAGCGGGTTGTATGGTGTTGCGAAGGGAGGGCACTGCATAGCGCTCAGATCTTGAAAAGCCAAGATATTTGAAAAGAAAGAATGTATAGGTACCTATTGGACTAGCCAACCAGACGTTACCATCACGATACATGTGTATTATTTGCGATGTAACCAAACACGTACCTACGATGTTTCGTGCAGGATTTGTAATGTGTCTATGTACACATAATATGTGCATGTGTGGATTAGAGCTCGCGTGCGCTGATTTTAACACTTGACATAAATTAATTGTATCGTTTCAACTTACACTTTAAAAATAACTATTTTTATTGATAAGTTACCATACTTTTTATAAATGACAAATATTTCAGTGCTTTACGCATGGTTGCAGGTGTAGGCATATACCAAATTCTAATATCTATTAGGTATTTTATTTCCAAAACGTTTATTTTTTAATTAGCGATTTTTAGATTGTTAAATTTTGTTAGGACTGACATTAAATCTACCGAGAGAAGGAGCCTAAGAAGGTCGCAGTGACATGCACCTGCCTGATGTCGGAGGTCAGCGAGCACGTTTATGTTCAATGCCGAGAATATGATTTATGTTCAGACGCTGCCTTCCGTCGGCGGCTGCGGCTCACTTTTGAAAAATTTGTGTACTAAAAAGTAAACACAAATAAATAAATAAAATGACAAAAAGTAAATTGCTCACCAGCTCAGCACTTTTGTTGTTGTTATGATAACAACTAATTATCCGTTATTGTAATTGTTCGTTGTGTCGTTAATATAATGGTTGTTATTTGGGCTATGGTCCCCTGTTCGCCCAGCAAGCGCTCACTTAGTGTGCGTGGTGTAGCCAAGGCACACAAGTCAGCTTCGCCACCTCGCCACCTCGTCACCTCGCCGCTGCCAAAGCTTGCGCTTTTATCCCTATTAGCTGCTACCACCTCGTTCTTATACATTTGGTCCGAAAACTGAAAAAGTTTCTTATGGTTCATCAAAGGAGGGAACTGCATCGGCATCTGTGCAGGGGATGTCTATGAGCGTTGGTGATTACATAACTTCAAACTATACGCTCCTTGTTTGCCCTTTTAATAAAATACGAAAGTATTTCGTTTATAGCATGGCATGGCTCGGTTGCTGGAAGAACAGATTTCTGAGTACCGCCACCAGCAAGTGCACACTTCAAAGTGTACCATTCAGTATATGTATATGTAGGTCCTACGAAAAGTAAGCAAGTCGACGCTTATGGGAATATCTATAAAATTAAAAACCGCTTTGAGTGCACGTCGAGCGCAAATGTAATCAGTGAGCCGCGCGTAAAACTTAGTCGCGCTGGCTTACTGCCTACCTGCATTTCTTGTGCAAAACAAGGCCTTAGAGTATAGGATGTCTGCAATACGAGCCGCGTGGGCCGTCTCGATTCGCCCCCTCCTCATAGTAGGCCTCGCGTCGACTCTTGTGACCTCTCTTGCATATCTGATGCACCATTGGCTTCACTGAATTTATACATTTATTATTCCAATTTTACAAATATTCAATACAATATGCTATTTTTGTTCGAGGGCACACTTACCGGTTGCCGGCCACCCTAGACCCCGAGCCGGTCATAATCGCTGCTAATTAGACGTAAACACCGAGTAGCGCGCAGCCGGACGAGCCTGGTCTTTTTTGTGCCCTGCGACCGCGGCTCGGACCGGTCTGCCCGAACCCGGAGCTGCCCCCCCACACCCCCGCCCCCGCCCCCGCACCCCACCCTTGTAGCGAACACACCGCGTCTCAGACAACACATTACAATCTATGACATTAAAACTATGTCATAGCCCAAACACGTGTCTTTTGTCTTTGTTATTTGTAAATACAGTGTTTGGTATAATAGTAAGGTAAAGGTATTAATAAACGTACATTTTTATCTAGTGGGATCTGAGGGAACAACTGTACCTACATAGTTAGTAGGGCCACAGTCTGCTCCGTCTACGTTGTAGGTACTCCAGACAACAAGTTACTTACTACTCGATTATAATACGATGAACACTAACAACTCCACTGTATTCATTGATTATTATTATTTTGCTGCCGACCAATCTAAAGTGATCGAACATATCGTATTCTTCAGACATCTACCTCTACCGAGTCGCCTGCTCTTCTAAAAATAAACTATATAACCTTTTCTCCGACGCGGCGACCGACTAAGTGTACCATTCGTTGTGGTTTGTTTATTGGTGCGAGTCAAATATGTATGTTGTCGTAAACGTTGAGGCAAAAGCTTAGTGCATAGCAGCAGCCAGCAGCGCGGCGTGTGCAGATTGCAGTTTGCACGGCTGCGTGAGCCCCGCGCTGCGCCGCGCCCTGCAGCGCCCTGCAGCGCCGCTACGGCAATCGCTTCAACGCACTAATTAACTTGAGCCCTTTGAACGCTGCGGGCTGCAATGCACTCTGCCTCTAGTATGCTTCACTATTTTCCAGAAGCCAATGTACATAATATGAGATGAGCGTTACAACTATGTATTTTACATGTACCGATAGAACACTTCAGATTGTCGACCTTGAATATTGATTAACTATAATATTAATCTGTATGTAACAACAACAATATATTCATCATCATAACATATATTCGGCGAGCGGCAGCGACCAGCGGCAGCGGCGACCAGTAAGACATTATGTACGCGAGTCAGACCACCCTGTCATTGCAGCTCATTTAGTCCGGAATCGTGTCTAGCTTCACAATTACATTTCCGGATGGAATTTATAACACGTGAATAAACATTTAAATATAAATGCTTGCACGCACTAGGCGCGAACAATCGGGCGCAGCTATAGATATGATATCAGCAACAGTTGAGGTGCGCGCGCGTGTGTGTGTGTGTGTGTGTCCAACTGTGGTGGTCCAACATGGTGGTCTGTTATGTACGTCTTCGATCACAAACAATATTGACCCATCATAATTACATATATATTTATTGACAAGTTACAAGAAGAATGTACATGCACAGGAGTACAGTTGATGTAATTAAGTATAGGTAGCGTGGGGTGCGGGATGCGGGGTGCTGTAGACGTCGAGGGGGAGCACACTATAACAGATTGAGCGGCTCTTGAGAGACCACTTCCTCGACTCTGATCAATCTCAATGGAGACCTCGTCTGGTGAATTTTTATTACATCGCTCAGTCAATGGTTAAATTGAGCTCCCAGCTCTAAAAGCGTCCCTGAACATAATTGCTAAAAGTGTTTTCGTCACGATTTCCTCTGCCGGTCGTTCATATGTGTACCGGTTTCGTAGTGGCCAGTCTGCGTTGGACACATTGTATGTATTCAAAATAGATTGATCCACGATAGGCGAAGAGACGGCCCCGCGCTTATTATCGCGTCACCCCGCTGACCCCCGATAGCTGCCGCCGCCCGCCGGCCGCCGGCGCTGCATCAGGGGGCTCCCTGTGATCTGTCCGCAATCATCAACAATGAACTATCACATTATATTATCATACGTCTGAGCAGTTCGTCTCCGAGTGCATACACTTTTATATTAGCTCACTTTAGTGCATACATAATACAATAAAAAATGTTTCTTTATGAGATTTTAAGTGTTACTTGTGTGGGAGACATCGGTAGTTAGCAGTTGACTATCTACAAACTTGACATTACTCATATATTATAATACATCAGAACAAATGCTAATGGTTCGCAATATAGATAATATTAATTATACTAATATAGAACTTCATACATTCCTACACTTAAATCTTAAAAGTGTTTGCTTACGCACACACGTTTGGTTATTATAGAGACGTCAGAGGGCATGCACCAATCTGCCGTGGGGTTGATGTTGGGGTTGGTCAGTGCGGTGCGGCGCGGGGTACACTCCCTGCAGCGCTCTGCCTAGAAACAAGCGTCCCCTCGTCAAACACAATCAACATTAATTTGTACATTTTCACATTTAAACCTACACTGCAACATAGTGAAGCGAATTTCCGCACGAAATCTCTCAAAATGTATGGAACTTTATAATCGTACATTCCTATTGCTAGTTTTCCCAACTCACGTGCTGATCTACAATTTATCTTACTAACATTATAAATGCGAATGTTTGGATGGATGTATGCTTGTTTGAAGGTATCTCCAGAATGGCTGAACGGATCTCGATGAAATTTGGCACACATATAGATCATAATCTGGAAGAACGCATAGGCTACTAACTATATTATACTTTTTATTATAATTAAAACAGAACGAAACTGTACCTCTCACGTGTTTGTGGAAATAGTTTTAATATATAATATTATGTAAGTGTGATATGTATTATATTTTGACAGCGCTAATGCAATTGTAATGTAAGTAAATAAATACTTTGCCTCAGAGGTGACACTAACAATAGACATGCGATAAGGCCGGTCTCGTACACGGCGGGTGGTGTGCGCGGCTGCTGATCCTCACCTCGGATCTTTATCGTTAAACTACTTTCATTAGATATTACTAGTTATTAGCTAAAACTAGATTTTTTAATAATATAAGGTGGCGAGCGAGCTGCCGCCGCCATCTGCATTTCTGACATAGCAGCGAAAGCTGCCCATAGACAATCGCAATTGCAGATAGGTTGCTTTAATCAACGAACTGGGCGAAGCACCGAAGGAGAATATCTATCTAATATCCATCTATGTAAACTTTCGTGTTTATAATATTAATGAAATGTAATGATCTTCTCTGATAAGTGGTTGTTGCGGTGTGTGTGTGTTGCAGGCGTGCCCGGGGAGGACCTGCCAGCAGGCGGCGGGGTCGGCAGCTTGGGTGACAAGTGCCCCGTGGAGCACTTCTGGTGCGCGGACGGTTCGCGGTGTCTGCCGGCGGCGTGGCGCTGCGACGGGCGCGCGCATTGCGCAGACGCCTCCGACGAGCTGCACTGCAGTGAGTGAGATTAGCGCTGTGCGCGTGCCCCGGTGAGCCGGCACACAACGGTGACGGTGAGACGTGTGCTTGTTGCAGCGTGGAACGCGACGTGCGGTGCGGGCCAGTTTCGGTGCGAGCGCAGCGGCCTGTGCATTGCGGCGGGCTGGCGCTGTGACGGCGACGCGGACTGCGGCCCACACGACGACTCAGACGAGAACCCCTACATGTGTGCGTAAAATTTAGGAAGCGTTTTTATGTACAATTTGAGTCCAGTACGAGTGTCGGGTCGTATCGCAGGCGAGAAGGAGTTCCGGTGCGGCGGCAACGAGGCGCGCTGCGAGACGCCGCTGGGCGGACGCTTCTCGTGCGTGCCCGTCGCCGCCTTCTGCGACGCGCGGCGCGACTGCGTCGACGGCAGCGACGAGTGGGACATCTGCGACAACTGTACGCACCACACCCGCTACGAGTGGCATTCATAATCTAATGTTGCATTCCGTCCATATTACATATGCAACGATGAAAATGTTGCAGTTACGAGGTCTCAATGCGGGGCGCTGGGCTGCGCGCACGGCTGCCGGCCAACGCACCGGGGCCTCGCCTGCTTCTGCCCCGAGGGCTACGAGCCCAGCGAGGGACGCTGCATCGGTCAGTGCCCCCATACTACACACAGCTCTATACGAATCTATTAATTTATTATATTTAGATATCGGTAGAAACGAGGCAAGGAAAATATATATTGCACTCAGATTGTCAAAACAGTAGAATAGAGCGAAGGAGTGACAGTGGTGCACGTTGCAGACAGCGACGAGTGCGCGCGCGAGGACACATGCGCGCAGCTATGCGTCAACTCGGCCGGCTCGTACGCGTGCGCGTGCGCAGCGGGATACACGCTGCAGCCCGACGGCTCCTCGTGCATCGCCGACGACGGTAACCTAGCCCCTACTTTATAGTTAATCAAAAGCGGGGGAACCGATCTATTGATAGTCTATGTGTGAAGCGAATGGCTATCACGATATATGTGTACTCGCGATGTAGGGGACGAGCCGTTCTCGCTGGTGGTGGGCACGGCGGCGGGCGTGGCGCGCGTGTGGCCGCGCGACCGCCCCCCGCGCGTCGTCACGCGGGACGCCCTCGACGTGCGCGCCATCGACTTCCTCTACGACAACCGGTGACCGCCTCACGCCTGTATATCCAAACATGGGAATGCAAAATGTTACCGTATTAATGTGCGTCTGTGTTTGTGTGTGTGTGTCCAGGTCCGTGTGCTACGTGCACAGCAACGTGAGCCGCGCGAGCATCGTGTGCGTGCCGGCGGACAACATGACGCACTACAGTCTGCACCTCCCCACGCCCGCGCTCTTCCCCGACGTCGACTGTACGTGTGCGCCCGTCGCCCCCGCGCCGTATTCGCGTCGCCCCCGCGTCGCCCCGCGTGACTCGTGCGCTCTGTTGCAGCGGTGACCCAGCTGGCGATAGAGTGGGTGTCGCGCGACTGGTACGTGTACGACGAGGCGCGCGAGGTGCTGTACGTGTGCGAGGCGACGGGCCGCCATTGCCGGCTGCTGCTCGACGGCCTCTCCAAGCTGCACGGTCTCGCGCTCGACCCGCTGCGAGGGTCTGTTGCATCTAATCATACATTACTTCCTCGATCGCCGCGAAACGAGACGACGATACGTTCGATTGTGGCAGGTTGATGTTCTGGTCGGTGTGGGGCGCGGTGCCGCCGGCGGTGATGCGCGCGGGGCTGGCGGGCCTTGAGCGGCGCCCGCTGGCCGCGCACAAGCTGGTGTACCCGGGCCCGCCCGCGCTGGACCTGGTGGCGCGCCACGTCTACTGGCCCGACGCCTACCTCGAGTGCGTCGAGCGCGCCGACTACGAGGGCAAGCACCGCACCACCGTGCTGCGCGGATACAGCGTGAGCCTACACCTACAACTTACTCGTAGCACACCGTACAAGTCACCGTCCCCCTCATTCCCCCTTGTGGAACACACGCTCGAGCACCATATTGTGGCCGAGGGCAAGTTGTTGACTGTGCGTATGGTGGGTGCAGAGCCAGCGGCTGCAGCGCACGGCGGTGCTGTCGGGCGCGCTGTTCCTGCCCGCGTGGGAGGCGCGTGGTGTGCGCGTGGCAGCCGCGCGTCCGCCGCACGCGCCCCCCGCCCCGCCCGGCGCCGCGCTGCTTCCGCTGCCCGCCAGCCCGGCCGCCGTGCTCGCCTTCCACCGCCAAGCGCAACCCCGCGGTACACCACTCAGCCTTTTCGTCGTTTACGATATTTGTCAGTTATACACAATGCGATTGATATATTCACCGGCGGGTTGTGCGCAGTGGATCACCCGTGCGCCAACAACAATGGAGGTTGCGCGCACATCTGCGTGGTGGCGTACCGCGACGGTGCGGGCGTGGCGCAGTGCCTGTGCGCGCACGGCTACCGGCCGGCCGGGGAGCGCGACTGCGTGCGTGAGTACTCCTCCCCCTCCCGCACCTCCACACGCACGAGACGCGAGGTGTCCGTGTGTGCAGACGACATGCGTGCGTATGTGTGGTGTGTGTGTGTGTGCCAGGCGCCGAGCTGGACAGCTACCTGGTGGTGTGCCGCGGCGCGCCGGCCATGGTGCAGGCGCTGGCGCTGGACGCGGCGCACGCGGGCTGGGAGCCGCTGGTGCCGGCGACGCGCGCCGCGCGCCCCACCGCCGCCGACGTCGACCTCGCCGCCGGCTGGCTGTACTACTGCGACGTGCATCGGTACGAGATATCTCGCCAGCGGCTGGACGGCAGCGAACACGAGGTGTTCCTCAGCGAGGACGTCGACAACTGCGAGGGCATCGCCATCGACCCCATAGGTGAGTCCGTCCCCGCCCCCGTCCCCGCCCCCGCCCCCGCTCCGGTGCGAGCGGAGGTAAGATGTCGGTGATGTGTGCAGGAGGCAACGTGTACTGGACGGACGACACGCTGGGGCGCGTGTCGGTGGCGCGGCTGGGCGACGCGGCGCGCCGGCGCGTGCTGGTGCAGGAGCCTCACTACAACCCGCGCGCCATCGCGCTCGATCCACCGAACGGGTACCCAAGCCGTCGACTTCTTTTTTTATCATAGAGTGGCAAACGAGCGGCCACCTGAAATCGCTGAAATAGCGAAGCGACCGTTGTCCATAGACATACGCAATTGCAAATGGCCATGTCGCCTATCTTTCATCGACGGAGAGGATGCACAGAAAGAGAATATGTTCCCTTCCCATGCATCATCCGCTCATCCTCAGATAAAAAGGTGGGAAGTGAAAGAGGAGTAAAATTGTGTCTCCGGGTCAGTGCGCGGAATCGCTTCCACTGACGGCGTTTCTTCTGTGTGGTCGTAGTATTTCACCGGCCGAATCCGGACAATTCGTGCGAAGGTGTTAAATCGGGCCACATACCATACATACCACTGTTAAAATTCTTCTTAAATATGAGGACGATTTATTATCTATTAGATTTTTAGTTAGATAAATGTAAGGGATGTCTGTATGCGTGTACGTGCTTGTGTGACATTGCAGCGTGATGTACTGGTCGGTGTGGGCGAGCGCGGTGACGGCGCGCGGGCGCATCGAGACGGCCGACATGGACGGGTCGCGGCGGCGCACGCTGCTCGACTCCGACCTGCACTGGCCCAACGGCCTCGTCTACCAGCCCGACACCGACACGCTGTACTGGTGAGGAGCGGCACGAGCGGCACGAGGCGGCGCCCGGGCCCGCGAGCTCGGTGATCACCCGCGGGTGTGTTGTGTGTGTGCAGGTGCGACACCTACCTGAACAAGATAGAGCGGCTGCGGCTGCGCGCGGACGGCCGGCACGAGCGCGAGCTGGTGGCGCGCGACGAGCCCGCCGCGCCGCTCAGGAAGCCTTACGGACTCGCGCTCTACGAGGGTTAGCATGCCCGTTCTATTAGTCCGGTGCTCTCAGAGGATATGATATTTCAAGATTACGAGTACCTTATGTTGACGGTGTCGCAGGCGCGGTGGTGTGGAGCGAGCACGGCTCGGGCGGCGTGCGGCAGCTGCGCGCCGGCCGCGTGACGCAGCTGGCCGCCCTCGCGCCGCCGCTGTACGACATCCGGCTCGTCTCCCGCACGGCCGCCATCGGTGACCCTCATTTTACTCTTGGTCAAGTTTGACCGTCGCCCGCTCCGCGTTCCTAATCGGTATAGTGTGCGAGGCAGGCAGCAACGAGTGCGCGCACGAGAACGGCGGCTGCGAGGAGCTGTGCCTGCCG
>NW_013530893.1:6384871-6389819 GCF_000836235.2 Papilio xuthus | reverse complement strand
AGACTCCGGAGTGCAGCGGTGCTATGTTCAAGTGCGCGAACGGCGCCTGTCTGCCCTGGGAGTACTACTGCGATGGGCGCGCCGACTGCGCCGACGCCAGCGACGAGCGCGGCTGCCGCGCGCCCCCGTCCCCGCCCCCGACAGACGCCCACGCCCCGCACCGGTACTAGCCCCGCCCCCACTCCGTATACAATACAAGGTCGTGTGACAAATAAGTTAGGCGAGAAATGAGTAACACGTTTGTGCGATTATGTTGTGTTGCAGCGGGCGAGGTAACGACACGGACCGACACGGCCTGTGCGAGGACCACGAGTTCCAGTGCGACAACCGGGAGTGCATTCGAATGGTCAGTGCTGTGCTCTGCTCTGCTCGACCGCTCGTCACAGTAATATCTTATAAAATACCTTATACGTTTTGGTAAATGTTGTGAAAAATATGTGTTGCGTGCAGGAGTTCCGCTGCGACTCTCGTGTGGACTGTCTCGACGGGTCGGACGAGGCGGAGTGCACGGCCACGCCCAGCCCGCCCCCGGCCACGCCCACCGCCACTCCCGCCGCCACCGGTCCCGCGGCTGGCGAGTGCTTGTCACCCGCGCTGCCGTGCGACGCGGGCGCGCGATGCGTGCCGCTGCCGCAGCTCTGCGACGGCGTACCCGACTGCGCTGACGGCGCGGACGAAGCTGACCGATGCGGTACTCACATAAACCGCTCGATTGTTAATAGGAGCAACAATAAACATTGTTAATAGGAGCAAGGAAGTCTACATTTTATGAAATGTACGTCGTGCAGGCGAGCCGATGTGCGAGGTTGCTGCGTGCTCGCACGGGTGCCAGGCGGCGCCCGGCGGGCCGGTGTGCACGTGCCCGCCGCCGCTGCACCTGCAGGCCGACGGTGTCACCTGCGCGCCGCGGCACGCCTGCGCCGACTGGGGCGTGTGCAGCCAGGTGCGCATACCGGGCCGCACACACGGGCACGTGCACTAGCACACAGTGACACGTGTCGCGCTTGTTGCAGACGTGCCGGCCGCACAAGAACCGCTACAAGTGCACCTGCTACGAGGGCTACCGGCTCGCCGACGACGGCTTCACTTGCAAGAGCACAGGTTATTGTTTATATTAATTAGAAATTAGAATGTTATTGTGATAATGATTAAATTTATGATATGTATGTCATGTTGGCGACAGAGACGGCGACTCCGCTGCTGGTGTTCAGCAACAGGCACGAGGTACGCGGCGTGCAGCTGCCTTCACTGGCGTCGCGCGCGCTCGTCGCCTCGCTCAAGAACACCATCGCGCTGGACTGGCGGCGCGACCCCGCCGACCCCGCGCACGTGCAACTGTACTGGACCGACGTCGTCGACGACAGCATCTACCGCGGCACGCTCGCCGGCACCGGTCGGTACCTACTACCCCTACTCCGCCCCGCTCCCCATGCAGCAGTACAGTGACGCGATATGATGTTGCGCAGCGCTGAGCGGCATCGAGGTTGTGGTGCAGCAGGGGCTGAGCGCGGCGGAGGGGCTCGCCGTGGACTGGGTGGCCGGCAACCTCTACTGGGTCGAGAGCAGCCTGCATCAGATCGAGGTAAAGCCCTCGGGAGTCCTATGTACCTTTTGGCGTCTGTCTTGTCGTATATTAAACTAAATTACTAGAATTAGACAGAGTTAGTTGCAGCGAGTTGAGGTACAATAACGAGGTGTTGGTGTGCAGGTGGCGCGTGCTGACGGCCGCTACCGACGCACGCTGCTCTCCGAGGACATGGAGAGCCCGCGCGCCATCGCCCTCGATCCTAGGAAGGGTAAGTAACTAACTGACCATACAGCAAGAAGCGACCACGCTGACCGCTTCCTCACCTACTAACAAACGATTCTCGCATAAAACGTTGTTATAATGTAATATTGGTCGATATTTTCAATGTTCTCCAACAACACAGCGGTGTGGTTCTGTGGGGTCTGACCATTTTCTTTAATGGCGTGTATTGGCTTTGGCAGGTTACCTGTTCTGGAGCGACTGGGAGGCTGAGGCGCCGCGCATCGAGCGGGCGTCGCTGGCGGGTCGCCGGCGCACGAGCGTGGTGCGCGTCGACGCGCTCAGCGACGGCGCCTGGCCCAACGGCATCGCGCTCGACCACCTCGCCGAGCGCCTCTACTGGGTCGACGCCAGGTACGCAGCGCCCCGTCCACGCCCCGCCCCGCCCCGCCCCACACCGCCCCGCCCGCACTGACGCCGCCCACCTGCAGGTCCGACTCCATCCACACGACGACATACGACGGCGGCGACTACCGCGAGGTGCTGCGCGGCCATCCCGCTCTCTCGCACCCCTTCGCCATCACGGTGTTCGAGTCGCACGTGTACTGGACGGATTGGCGCAGCAACAGCGTCGTGCGGGCCAGCAAATGGGACGGCTCCAACGTCACCGTCGTGCAGCGCACTCTCACCCAGCCCTTCGACGTTAAGGTACGTCCTCCGCCGCAGCACGGCTGGCGCACGTCGCGTTAGATGGGGAGTTTCGTATCGTTGATGTACCGAGTGCGGTGTCAGGTGATCCACCCGAGCCGGCAGCCGGCGGCGGCCAGCAACCCGTGCGGCGCGCGCAACGGCGGCTGTTCCCACCTCTGCCTCATCGACTCGCCCGAGACGCGGGTCTGCGCCTGCCCTCATCTCATGCGCCTCGCTGACGACCAAACCACCTGCGAGGGTAACAAAATCATCCTAGTTTTTCATAGATAGATTCATATAAAATATTTGTTTTGGAACATCGTTTTGATTGTAAATTATATATTATTTGAATGTTTGTACTCGCTCGGACTTGCCCCATTTTGAACCGTACCTATTTTGAATTGTAGGAACGCCACCGGCTCTTTTCTGACATCTACTTTAATTTCCTGTTGCACGTTACAGCGCACGAAAAGGTCCTACTGATAGGACGCGAGGGTGAGATCCGCGGCGTGGATGTGACCGCGCCCGCGGAGACGCTGGTGCCCACCATGGCCGGGCCCGACGTCTCCTCGCCCGCGCACATACATTACCTCGCCGCGGACTACCTCGTGTACTGGGCCGACACCGAGGTAGGCCCGCCCCGCCCCGCTCCTCTCCGCCCCGCCCCTCCCCGCCCCGCTGCAGCCGCGCACTACATACCTGTCCCGTGCCATGTGCCATGTGCAGGTGAACGAGATAAAGCGCACGCGGCTGACGGGCGGCGCGGTGACGTCGGTGGTGTCGCGGTTCGCGTCGTCGCCGCGCGGCTTCGCGCTGGACTGGGCGGCGCGGCTGCTGTATTACTGCGCGGGCGAGTCGCTGCTGGCCGCCGGGCCCGCGGGCGAGCTCGCCACGGAGCTGCTGCGCCACGCAGACCTCGCACACCTCACCGCGCTCGCCGTGCATCCGCTCAGGTGCGCACCGTTACCGTTGTCGTACCGTACTATAAAAATATACATTCCAGCGGAGGCATAGTTGAAGGTTAGCGTTGTGTCGGCAGAGGGCAGGTGTACTGGGCGCTGGGCGCGCGCGCGGCGGGCGGGGAGCGCGTGGAGGCGGCGCGCGGGGACGGCTCGGCGCGCCGCGTGCTCGTGCGCGCGCAGCACCACCCGGACTTCGCCGCTCTCACTAGTGCGTACGCGAAACTCTACTCACGCTCATACTCCTTTCACATCAATTTAAACTTATTGTACAAAAACAAAAAATATTAACTGGCCAGGCTTGGCGCTGGACGCGGCGCGCGACCGCCTGTACTGGGTGAACGCGGGCACCGCCACCATACAGTACTACGAGCTCGACTCCGGCGTCCTCGCCACCGTGAGTCTCTACACTGGCACATTATAACTCTGTTACAAAATACAAATGTCCTGAGGATAGGTCCGGTTCAAATTTACGTCTCGCTAGTGATGTTACTGTGGCCGCGACGTCGTCTGCGTAAAATTTTAAATTCGGGTAGCATTTTAATTATTTAGATTACTTATTTTATTAACACTTATATGTACATGTACAGTACATGACGACAAAACATTAGTAAGGAAGTAAGGATTAAAGCCATACTTCATTTCTATTGCATGGTAAATTATTGAATACTAATTGGACAGCTCCCGTTGGAGAGCGGAGCGCGGCCCGTGGCGGTGGAGGTGCACGCTGGCCGCGCGCTGTGGGCGGACGCGGCGGGCGCGCTGCGGGCGTGCGGCGCCACGCACTGCGACCGCCCCACCACGCTGCGCAACAACACCGGTAACACGACACACACCACACATTCTCCTAACTCATATGTTTTTTTTTATGAATAGCAATCATTTAAAACCTTTGCCTTAGACCATGTAAAATGTAGAATGTGTGCAGAGGGCGTGGTGTCGCTGCGCGTGTGGGACGGCGCGCTGCAGGCGGGGGGCGGGGCGTGCGGGCGGCGCGCGGCGGCGGACCGCTGCGCGCACCTGTGCGTGCCGCTCGACGCCGCGCTGAGCGACTGCCGCTGCGCGATCGGCTACCGGCGGGAGGGCACCGCCTGCACTCGTGAGTTTGCCCACTCAACTAAACCACCATATTACTGTTTGAAACTGACTTATAAGTAGTCTAACTATTTGTGTATTTCAGCCATCGACGAGGTCCTCGTGTATCCCCTGGACTCTGACCTGCAGGGCATCCACTTGAACGCCAGCGCGGACAACCCGGAGCCCAACCTGCTGCCGCCCATCCCCGGCCTCGCCATGGCCACCGCCATCGACTACTACGCCGGTAAGGAGGAGCGAGGAGGTAGCGAGCGTGGAGGGCGCGGTGTGCGGGCGGGAGTGACGGGTGGTTGTCGCGTGTGCAGCGGGCGAGTGGGTGTACTGGGTGGACGGCGAGCGCGAGTGCGTGTGGCGCGCGCGGCGGGCGGGCGGGGCGCGGAGACGCGTGGCGGCGGCGGGGGAGGGCGAGGGCGAGGCGCGCGCGGCGCTGGCGGCGCTGGCGGTGGACTGGCGCGCC
>NW_013530893.1:6377106-6383931 GCF_000836235.2 Papilio xuthus | reverse complement strand
TGGTAACCGTACCGTTTAGTTTAGTGATATTTTATTTGGTAATATTAATATGAGATTTATCCGTGGTAGATATGGTCGAAGGAGCGGCAGTCAAGGCGGAGCGCCAACCCGTGCGCGGCGGCTGAGGGCGCGGAGGGCGCGGAGGGCGCGGAGGGAGCGGAGGGTGCGGCGGGCGCGGGGTGCGCGGCGCTGTGCCTGTGGGACGGGCGGCGCGCGCGCTGCGTCTGCCCGCACGGCCAGCTGGCGCCCGACGGCAAGGCCTGTCTGCGTACGTACACCATTGTATTATTCTCTCTCGTACCGAACCGAGACGACGCTCCAAGTCTAAGCCGTGTCAACGTCTTTCTGCAGCGCACAAGGCGTTCCTGATGTACTCGCGGGTGACGAAGATCGACAGCATCCATCTCGAGAACGACACGGACCTGAACTCTCCGTACCCGCCCATCGAGGACAAGTGAGTATGCATTATTATAATGATACTATTGTCGGTGCGTGCGGGGTGGGGCGCGGAATGTAGGAGGACGAGACGTGTTGCAGGGAGCTGATGCGCAACGTGATCGCGCTGGCGTACGAGTACAGCGAATCGCGCCTCTTCTACTCCGACATCCAGCGCGGCTCCATCAACACCGTGCACTTCAACGGCAGCGGGCACGAGGTGCTGCTGGAGCGTGAGTGTGGGGAGTGGGGGGTGCGGGGGAGGGTGAGGGTGAGGGTAGCGCGCTGAGGCCGCTGTGTGTGCAGAGGTGGGCGCGGTGGAGGGCATGGTGTTCGCGCGGGCTCGCGGCGCGCTATACTGGACGAGTGCGGCGGGGGTGCGGGGCGCGGAGGTGGCGCAGGTGCGAGCCACGCCCCGCCGCCAGCGCGCCGCCCTCGTGCGCGACGTGCTGCGCCTGCCGCCCGGCGAGCGCCCGCGCGGCCTCGACTTCGACCCCTGTCAACAGTGAGCTCTCCTCCATTTTTGTCATAAATGATTCCTGATGTGTACTTAAACATTTTTTTTATTTAAGATTAAGATGTAAAATGTATCGTTAAATAACATAAGGCGCTCGTGTTTCGCAGGCGGCTGTACTGGACCAACTGGAACCAGTCGCACCCATCGATCCAGCGCGCGCTGGTGGGAGGGCTGGCGCTGCAGAGCATCATCAGCACCGACATCCTGATGCCCAACGGCTTGGCACTGGACCACGCCGCGCGTCGACTCTACTGGGCCGACGCACGCCTCGACAAGATCGAGCGCGCGCACTACGACGGCTCGCACCGACACGTACGCTCGCGCTTTACCACAACAACAACAAAGTAGGCGAACGGTGAGCTAGTTCGTGAGGGTAATGGTGGAGGAGTGGGCGGCAGGTGGTGACGCGCTCGGAGGCGAAGCACCCGTTCGCGGTGGCGGTGGGCGGCGGCTGGGTGTTCTGGTCGGACTGGGTGGCTCGCGCCGTGCTGCGCGCCGACAAGCGGGCCGGGGGCGCGCGTGCGCTGCGCCGCCACCTGCCTCGCCCCATGGCGCTCGTCGTCGTCGCGCCTCAGCACCAGACCTGTGAGTGCCCGCACAATCATTGACCTTGCATTTTTGTCACCTTTAAACTCTCTTTATTTCATAAGAAATATGTAATCTGCAGGCGAGAAGGACCCGTGCTCGATACTGAACGGCGGGTGCGCAGAGCTGTGCTCGGTGTCGGCGGAGGGTCAAGTGGCGTGCGCGTGCGGTGCGGGGCGCGAGCTGGCGCGCGACGGGCTGGCGTGCGCGGCGGCGGGGGCGGGGCGCGCGGCGTGCGGGGCGGGACAGTTCGCGTGCGCGGAGGGCGGCTGCGTGCCGCTGGACCTCGTGTGCGACGGGGTGCCGCACTGTAGCGACGGACAGGACGCGAGCGACGAGGACCTTTATTATTGCAGTGAGTGCCAAGCGCGTTTGGGTTGTTTTTATGAGGCACATAAACGTTATTAGTTTTTGTGAAAGCACCTACTGTTTAAACGAGTATACTTTGTCGTCAGCGTCGCGCACGTGCGAGGCGGGCTGGATGGCGTGCGGCACGGGCGGGCGCTGCGTGGCGCGCTCGGCGCAGTGCGATGGCCGCGCCGACTGCGACGACGGCGCCGACGAGCTCGGCTGCGACTGCCCGCCCACGCACATCAAGTACTAACTCTCTCATTTCTTTTACTAAACGAGAGTCTATTATTAAGAGGATTAAATTGAGGGGCAAGGTGACGTGGTGTGTCACCTGTGAGGGAAGGTGTGAATGATGATGTGAAGTGTGTGTGAGTGCGGCGACAGGTGAAATGAGGCACAGTTATATCCACAACACAGTTTATTATCACTCAAAGTCCACAACAAATAATAAGAAGGAGAGTACAACACTAAGAAGAATACAAGTAGGAGAAAGAGAAATATACAAATTCGAGCAATAACGAAAGCGTGGTATATCGCGGGCGCTGCAGAACTCCACTGTCGTTTCGCGCGTATGCAGAACCGGTCAGTGACCCCCGCTCAGCTGTGCGTTGCAATTCAAATTTGCCAATCAGAGGTCAACAAATCGACGTGTTTATGTGCAAGTGTTGTAGTATGCGTGTTATGTATGTGTGTGTATGTGTGACTGTACAGTGTTGTTGGGGAATATGTAGGAGGTCACCTACAAAATGAATCGTATTCGATATCCAGGTGCGAGGATGGCATGTGCGTGCCGGTGTCCGGGCGCTGCGACGGCGTGGTGCAGTGCGCGGACGCGAGCGACGAGCGCGGGTGTGCGCGTGCATCGTGCGCGGCGCTGGGCGCGCGGGCGCTGCGCTGCGGCGGCGCGCAGGCCTGCTACCTGCCCGAGTGGCGCTGCGACGGCGTCGCCGACTGCCCGGATGGCGACGATGAGCGGCACTGCTTCGCCGGTAAGTGTCGCCGTTTCCGCGATCACCTCCAGTTCACCTCTGGAACCGCTAATTTGTCGGGTTGGGTTTTAAGCATACGTTTTACATATCAGAAAGTACCGAGAGCGGCGGGACAGAGAGTCCGGAGGAGGCGAAGGCGGCGGGGGAGTGCGGCGAGGGGCAGTGGGAGTGCGCGGGGCGAGGGCGGGACGCGGGCGACGCGGAGGTGGAGTGCATTCCGCTGGCGTGGCGCTGCGACGGTCGCGCCGACTGCAGCGACGGCTCCGATGAGACCCTGCATTGCGGTACCCTTGGAAATATTTTTTGCACCTTTTAAACAATGTATGTGATATAAAAACGTATACGATTGTGTCAGGCCACGTGACCACCCCTAAGAACAACATAACGCGGTGCGGGCCGGAGCTGTACGAGTGCGCGGTGTCGGGCACGTGCACGGCGCGGGCGCGCGTGTGCGACGGCGCCGCGGACTGCCCGCACGGCGAGGACGAGGCGGGCTGCCTGTGCGCCGCCGGCACCTTCCGCTGCCCCGCCTCCGCGCTCTGCCTCGACTCGGTCCGTGTCACATCTCCTTCTCTGCCTTCACGTTCGTATAAACGATCATGACAATAATGTAAGTATAACTTGACGTCGCTTGCAGGCGTTGTACTGCGACGGCGACGTGGACTGCAGCGACGGGTCGGACGAGCCGGCGGGCTGCACCGGCGTGGCGGCGGGGGCGGGGGCGGGAGCGGGGGCGGAGGCGGCGGGTGCGGACCCCCTGTGCCCGGCGGGGAGCATACGGTGCAGCGGGCGCTGCGTGCCGGGCGCGCTGGCTTGCGACGGTCGCGACCACTGCCTGGACGGCGGCGGTAGCGGCGCCGGCTCCGACGAGGACCCCGTCATGTGCGGTGAGGGCTCTTAATGTTACTACTATCATAAATACGAAAGTTTAAATGGATGGATTGATATTTGTTTATTACAAGGTATCTCCGGGTCGGTTTAACGGGTCTCTATGAAATTTGGCTTTAGCTACGAATTATAATTTTTTTAAGTGGACCAAAGCTAATTTCGCACTCGATGACGATGAGATTTTGCAGCTTCGTACTCGCGAGCGTTCGGGTCGGGGGGTGAGACGGTGGGGGGTGTGGGGGGTGTGGCGCTGTGGGGCTGCGCGCGCGGCGAGTGGCGCTGCGCGAACGCGGCCTGCGTGTCTGCGCGCGCTCTCTGCGACGGCAACGACGACTGCGGCGACTACAGCGACGAGTGGCGCTGCGGTGAGTGCTGCCCGGGACCTCGCGCCCTGGCGCCCTGGCGCCCCCCAGCTCTCGCCAGGTGTAAGGAATGTGATGTCGCTTCAGACGTGAACGAGTGCCTGGTGCTGAACGGAGGCTGCGCGCACAACTGCACGGACCTGCCGGCCGGGCACGCGTGCTGGTGCCGCGCGGGCTGGCGGCGCGCGGGCGCCGGCGCCTGTCGCGACGTCGACGAGTGCGCCGAGGACGACCCCTGCGACCAGCGCTGCCGGTCAGCACCTTCATCGACAACTCTGTCCCCGACGCCCCGACGACTGCTTATACATTATGCGACTTTCGCCAGCTTTGTCAATCCTATGTTCCGGTCTTTGCAGGAACACGCTCGGCAGCTTCGTCTGCTCGTGTCACGATGGATACAGACTTATGGCCGACGGCATCAGTTGTGAGCCTATCTCGCGTAAGTCGCATTTTTTATTGATTTCTTTTTGCATATAGTAGAGTGCCGATCTATAGTTAACATTGTTGTACAGCTATCAAAGCGTCCCTCATATTCACGAATCGGTACTACATCCGTCAAACGAGCATCGCGGGCGAGGAGGCGGGCGAGGGGGCGGGTGCGGTGACGTCACTGCTGGTACACAACCTGACGAACGCGGTGGCGCTGGACATGGACTGGGCGGGCGGCTGCCTGTACTGGAGCGACGTGACGCGTCTCGGCAGCTCCATCAAGCGCGTGTGTCGGGGGGTGGGCGCACGCCCCCCGCCCCGCGACCCGCTGCGCGCGCTCGACGCCTCCACTGCCGACTACCAGGTAGTACCAGGCAGCCGCACCGTGCTGCGGCTTGTCTCGCACCGAGGTTACCGAACTACACCGACTTGTTGTTCTCGTCCGGGCAGCTGGTGCAGGGCGCGACGCTGCAGAACCCGGACGGGCTGGCGGTGGACTGGGTGGCGCGCAACGTGTACTGGTGCGACAAGGGCACGGACACTGTGGAGGTGGCGCGCCTCGACGGCCGGCACCGGCGCGTGCTGCTGCGCGGCGGTCTGGCCGAGCCTCGCGGCCTCGCGCTCAATCCCGGCGCCGGGTATCTATTTTAAACTATGATTGCCTACTATAAAAAGGATTTAATTTTTTCGGAAGTCGTTATCTCCGGCAACCGTACTGTGTACCGTTGATAACTCTCGTAAGTTAGGGTCGCTAAGTGTTCAATGCCCCCCCCCCGCGCCGGCAGCACGCTGTACTGGTCGGACTGGGGCGCGCGCGCGCACATCGGGCGCTGCGGCATGGACGGGTCGGCGCGGCGCGTGCTGCTGGAGGCGGGCCTGGGCTGGCCCAACGCGCTCACGCTGCTGCCCGCCAACAACGAGCTCTACTTCGCGGACGCGCGCGACGACTTCATCGCCGTCGCCGACCTCGACGGCAACCACATGCGCATACTCTTCTCCAGAGGTACGCAGTCGCGCTGCGGGAGGAGGGAGAGAGGCGCGACAGAGGTGGGCAATGAGCGGTGTGACGGTTCACAGAGCAGATGCCGTGGCTGCGGCTGCACCACGTGTTCGCGCTGGGCGTGTGGGCGGGCCGCGTCTACTGGAGCGACTGGGAGACGCGCGCGCTCGAGAGCTGTCGCCGCCGCCCCGACCCCCACTACAAGGTACACCATGTCATTACTCTGACTGCCTCTCTGTCACCTGACACAGTACGAGACTTACATCTGTGTGTGTGTGTGTGTGTGTGTGTGTGTGCAGGAAGGTAACGACAGCGCGCCGGCGGGCGGCGGGGCGTGGCGGTGCCGCACCGAGGTGCACACTGTGCACAAGCCGATGGACCTGCGCGTGTACCACCCCGCGCGACAGCCGCCCCTCACAAGTACGTACCGCACTGTTGCTGCCGCTGCTGCGCTACGATACTTATTGCAAAACTTTTTTTTTTTGATCGTTAAGAAGAGTATTAAAATGTTAAATGCGAAGAAAGTTAGAGATCAACACCAAAATTGGTTACTTTTTAAATGAGTAGTGTATTGTGAGAAAGATGTAAAAGTGTATGTGTACATGCGGGCAGACTTGACGGCGCTGTGTGAGCGACTCAACTGCACGGGGCTGTGTCTGCTGACGCCGAGCGAGGCGGGCGGGCACGCGGGCGGGCACGCGGGCGCGCGCTGCGCCTGTCCCGAACACTTCGTGCTGGCGGACGACGGCCGCTCCTGCACGCCCAACTGCACGGCCGCTCAGTTCGTCTGCCAAAATACCCTCAAGTGTATTCCCTTTTGGTGGCGCTGCGATACTCAGGTGCGCCCTCTGCCTCACTCCGGCAAACTGGCCCGGTCAACATAAGATTCAATATAAATTAGATCGTTAATGTGGTGGCGCGGGGTGGTGCGGGGTATGTGCAGGACGACTGCGGCGACGGATCCGACGAGCCGGGGTCGTGCCCGCAGTTCCGGTGCGCGCCCGGCCAGTTCCAGTGCGGCAACGGGCAGTGCGCGCACCCGGCGCACATCTGCGACGGCACGCCGCACTGCCGCGACGGCTCCGACGAGCGCGCCTGCGACGCCTTCGCCTGCCTCGGCGGCCAGCTCAAGTGCCGCGGCAACGCCACCGCGCGCGCCCCCCCGCGCTGTCTGCCCGCCACCGCGCGCTGCGACGGCCGCGACGACTGCGCCGACGGCGATGACGAGCGCGACTGCCCTCCGCGCACCTGCCCGCCGCAGCACGTGAG
>NW_013530893.1:6373897-6377088 GCF_000836235.2 Papilio xuthus | reverse complement strand
CCCGCCCCGCCACCCTGTAAGCACACTGTTGCATGTGACAGTTCACGTGCGGGAACGGCGCGTGCGTGCCCTCCGTGTGGGTGTGCGACGAGGACTCTGACTGCGGCGACGGGTCGGACGAGGGCGCGGCGTGCGCGGGCCGGCGCTGCGCGCGCGACGAGTTCCGCTGCACGTCGGGGCGCTGCGTGCCGCGCGAGTGGCTCTGCGACGCGGAGGTGAACTCGCATTCGACAGCCGGAGACAGGGCAATGCAAACACCAACACACAAAAAAATACTTACAACCATCTTTCAACTGGAAGCAATTAGGTTTCATAAAAAAATAAACCACTTTTTTAAAACCCACTATTTATATACAGAAACGATTTATTAAGGTCCTTTCCTTTCACCAAAGACTTCCTTACCGCTCTAAAGACTATATCTTCTTTTGTTAAAAATTCTATTTATTGCCGCTTATGAATCGTCGTGAGATTGCCGACTTTATGTTTGTTCATAAAATACTAAAAAATAATATTGACTCTCCGGAATTACTATGTAAATTCAACTTTAGTGTGATATTGACCCGTTTCCAACTAGTCCTCATCGAGGAGTTGCCTGAGCCGGGGCTTTTACATATAATTTGAACGGGGGTTGAATATAAAAAAAACTTATGTATTTATATTTCCTGAGCTGACTGACAAATTAGTTAAGCAAACGTTAAGTGTAGATTTGTAAATAACAATCCTGAGTACGGAGTAGTAAAGTGACGATTTCATGTTAAACAAATGCCGCACATACCCCATGTCGCATGCTCGCCTGTGGGCGGGGTGTGGGCGGGGTGCGCGCGGGGTGTGGGCGGGGTGTGGGCGTGGTGCTAGCGAGGTGCGGTGCGCAGGCGGACTGTCCGGGGCGCGAGGACGAGGCGGGGTGCGAGGCGCGCGCGGCGGCGCCCTGCGAGCCGACCTACTTCCGGTGCCCGGACGGGCGCTGCATCCCGGGCCGCTGGCGCTGCGACTTCGAGGACGACTGCGGCGACAACGCGGACGAGCTGGCCTGCACGCCGCGCAACTGCTCCGAGTCGGAGTTTAGGTACGGACGTTCTTTTACCCCGCACCTGGCAACAGACCCTCTATCTCGACGACTGATCCATTTGGCAAAGTGTTCGGAGGACGAGTGGGGCGGCGAGAAGGTTCAGTTGAGACGTGGAAGGTGTGCAGGTGCGCGAACGGCGAGTGCATCCGCGGTGCGCTGCGCTGCTCGGGCGCGGTGGAGTGCGCCGACGGGTCGGACGAGGCGGGCTGCGCGCCCGACTGCAGGCCGCACGCTCGCCCCTGCACGCACTCCCGCCAGTGCGTGCTCAGGTACGGCACACTAATACTCACTCGGCTATGGCGTATCTTATTAAAATTGGAGTGTCTCTCACTGGAATGTTTCACGGAAAATAGGTTATGTGGGCAGGAGTAACATAAGCTATATATTATTCCACGCATACGTAGTTTCCGGCGAATGGTACTTTCAAATACAATTGAATTGTTAGCGAATGGTGGTGCGACGGCGAGGTGGATTGCGGCGACGGGTCGGACGAGACGGATTGCGAGGTGGCCGGGGGCGGAGCTGCGGGCGGCAACGGGACGAGCGAGCAGGGCTCGGCGTGCGGGGCGCGGCTGCGGTGCGGGCGCGCCTGCCTGCCGGCCGCGTGGCGCTGCGACGGCCGCCGCGACTGCCCCGACGGTGCGGACGAGGAGCCGCACATGTGCGCGCACACCGCCTGCCACCCGCCCATGCTCCGGTACCGCTCGCGCACGGCGAAAATACTAACTTGTAAGGGCGGGGTCGGCGCAGACGCAGGTGTTAATGCGAGTGCGATGTGCAGGTGCAGCGACAACACGTGCATCCCGCAGAGCTTGGCGTGCGACGGCCGCGCCGACTGCCCGGACGCCGGCGATGAGAACCTGCAACTCTGTACGTACCCGCGCACGTCCCAGCTGCTGGTGTGTGAGGCACCATGACTGCTATATGTTGCGTGTGTGCTGCAGGTCGAGCGGCGGCTGGTGCGGCTGGTGCGGGGGGCGGGGCTGTGTGCGGCGAGGGAGAGGTGCAGTGCGCGGAGGGGCGGTGCGCTCCCTCCAGCGCCGCCTGCCTCGGTACTTTATATTTGTATTAATGTGTTGTGTTAGTTACAGTTACATATATATTAGTATTGTTGTGTGAATTGTGTTCCAGAGCAAGGCGCGTGCAGCTGGCGCTTGTGTCCGCAGCTCTGCCTGCCCAAACACGAGCACAACTACACCTGCAAGTGAGTACCACTGCACCTGGTGGTCAGCTCCGGCTGTATCGACATACTGAATGAACTGCTGTATGTGTGTACAGGTGCGCGGCGGGCTACAAGCAGCGCCAGCTCTCCGACGGAAGCCTCACATGTGAAGCCATCGGTCGGTACTATTCTTGGGCAAAATCCTATTATGTTCATATTAAATCATAAGTTTATATTTTTTACGACGTTAAGTTAAGGCCTAGTCCAAATGTACGTTAATAATACGTTTGTTGTGGGCGGCGTGCAGGTGAGAAGGCCAAGCTGGTGGTGGCGGTGAGCGGGGCGCTGCGCCTGTGGGACCTGCACAAGGCCGAGCACGACCCCGAGCCGCCGGAGGAACCCGACAGGTACAACAGAGGAACTCTTGTGAATGTTGGTGCTGGTGGTGCGGAGGGTGCATCATATGTGTGTGTTTGTGTGTGTTGCAGTGCGGAGATCAGCTGCGTGTCGGTGGCGCCGCTGAACGGCACGTGGTGGGCGTACTGGGGGGACGCGCGGGGCCGCGTGCGCCGCGCGCCCCTGCCGCCCCGCCCCGCGCCCGCACTCGCCGCCGAGACACTGGTGCCTACCCTCCTGCCATACGTGCATTCTATTTGTGTATCGAGTATTTTCACATTTATACGTTTACCGTTGAGTTTCAAGCTATAATTTTAAAAGTGCTAAAGCACGTAATTCTCGCCAAAGGATTCTAACTAATAATGTCTAAAAAAAAGTAAGGGTTATTTTGAATTCTTTCAACACGATAACAAAATCGAATCAGATGTGTGTCGGACCCGTCCTACACTACATTCAAATATATATGATGGATCAGATCGAGGAGAGCGGCGAGATCCGCGGCGTGGGCGTGGACTGGGTGTCGGGGCGCGTGTACTGGACGGCGGTGGAGGCGGGGCGCGGCGG
>NW_013530893.1:6364029-6373767 GCF_000836235.2 Papilio xuthus | reverse complement strand
GGGGTGTCGCGTACTCACCCTTGAGAGTTTCTGAGCGGGGGGGGTGGCTGTGCAGGTGGGTGATCTGGTCGGAGCGCGGCGCGGAGCCGGCGCTGCTGGCGGCGGGGCTGGACGGTGCGGGCGCGCGCGAGCTGGTGGCTCGCCGAGTGCGCCGGCCGGCCGCGCTGGCACTGCTTCCGCCCGCGCGCCGCCTCTACTTCGTGGACGGGTACCACGACGCGCTGCGGAGCGTCGCGCTGCTCGGCGGAGACCTCGCCACGCACGTCGTGTTCGCGCATCGTCCGCACGACGCGCCGCAGCTGCCCAAAAATCTAACAGGTCTCCAAAAAATAAAAATAGCAATCGTCGATACGAGGCGTTTTAATGTCGATCGAAATATATTTTGTTGTTCGTGCGCACCGGTACAGACGAGGCGTACGTGTCGCAGTGGACGCGGACGTGCGCGCGCATGGCGGTGTGGGAGGAGACGCTGTGGTGCGCGACGGCGCGCGGGCTGGCCCGGCTGCCGCGCCGCGCCCGCACCGCGCCCGCGCCTCCTCCGCAGCTTCCCCGCGCGCGCCGCCCGGTCACCGCCGTGGCCGTGCTGCACGCCGTGCTCTTCCCGCCCGGTGAGTGACGTCATATTTGTCTACGGGTTTATTCTTTAATCTGATAAACGAAACGTTTGAGGCCCAATATTAATCGACTCGACTTGGAAATTCATTAAAATACAAACTGTAGCGGAGAGTGTCTGTGCGCAGGGGAGGACCCGTGCGTGTTGGCGGACGGCAGCCCGGCGTGTCACGCGAGCGCGCTGTGCGTGCGCCGCGCGGGCTCCGGCCGCGCCTGTCTGTGCCCCGACGGCCTGCAGCCCCGCCCCCGCCCCCGCCCTCTCCCCCGCCCTGGCCCTCGCCCGGATACATCAGACGCACCAACGGACGCAGAGGTCAGTACACGCGCACAGATCGGGCACGGAACTTAAATTGCACATTTATCCTGATTCTTAATTATGTACCTAAAGATGAATTTCAACTCCATGTCATCCCAGTCGAATCGCGAATGTGTAATCGCGAACTCGGCGGACAATGCGGCGAGCGAGGCGAGCGAGGCGGGCGCGGCGGCGGAGGCGGGCGCGGCGGCGGAGCTGGAGGCGGGCTCGGCGTGCACGCTGCAGTGCGGGGCGGGCGAGTGCGTGCTGGAGGGCGGGGCGGCGAGGTGCCGGTGCGGGCCGCTGTTCGCGGGCGAGCGCTGCCAGCACTACCGCTGCGCCGCGCACTGCCACCGCCGCGGCCGCTGCGAGCCGGACCCCGCCGCCCACGCGACGCCCCCCGACCTGCCGCCGCTCAAGGTCTGAATCCCTTTCTATTGGAGCTTTCGCTGTGGTGTTCCATCACGCTACCATATACCTTATCCTTTTAAAAATAATTAAAACTTTAAAAGTATATGTTTGGGGATCGATGTCGTGTGCAGTGCACGTGCAACCCGGGCTACTCGGGGCCGCGCTGCGAGCGGGTGGAGGACGTGTGCGCGCGCGTGGTGTGCGCCAACGGGGGGACGTGCCGCGCCCTGCGCCGCGCCCCCGCCTGCCTCTGCGCCCCCGGCTACTCCGGTGCGTGCCCGCGTCTCCACCTCCACCTCCACCTCCGCCTCCACCTCCGTGGGTGCTACGTCTTCAGTAACACATTTATGGTTGCGGTGCGCAGGCAAGCTGTGCGAGCGGTGCGTCGACGAGACCTGCCAGTACACGGTGCGCGGGGAGAGCGGGGAGAGCGGGGAGGAGGGCCTCCAGGGGCTCTGCGATGGTTTCTGCTTTAACCAGGTATACTGACAACATTTCCTCTGTTAAAATTGTCGTGTGACTTCGTCGGAATGTCTCGTTTCGGGGTCGGGTCGCGGACGACGTAAGAGGAATCCAGCGACAGCATTGTGAAAGTATTCCCGTAGGTGTGCACGTGCGCTGCATTTACTATCGCGAATAAATAGTTGCCCGGTCGATGTTGTCGTGCGCAGGGCACGTGCCGCGTGAGGTCTGGGCGCGCGGTGTGCACGTGCAGCGCGCGCTGGAGCGGAGAGCGCTGCCAGCGGCCGGCGTGCGAGGACGCGGCCTGCGCGCACACAGACACGCCTCCTCCTCCGCACGGTCAGTACCACTTCCGGTGTTTCAGTTCAATAGTATTGCTTGTATTTTAATATATAATAACTCAGAAGACAATGAGGTCGTTAGCCGAGGGTCCGCACCCCGCAGCCCACACCCCGCACCCCTCGCTCGGTGCAACCAGTCGAGTCCCAGCGGAGGCCGCATTTCCTCGCAGCGTCGATAACATTACTATATTATGGAGAAACATTTAGGAAACCTTTATTTTATCAGATTTTCCGCTTGTAATGTGATATAATCGTAAAACAAGATGACATGTTAACAAATAAGTGATGCCTGGTAGGTAAGTGTTGTATGACGTCACATCTCCCTGATCTCTGTGATCCCCCCTCCCCGCCTCCCCCCCCGCGTAATGCATCTATGTCTCATTTAACAACATTAGTGCAGAAATAATCCATTTAATATTTCTAAACGGAACATATTTGAAGCTAATTGAATTTAATGATTTTATTGTACAACTCGTGCGTTAAATAACATCACATCAAATGTATGATATTGTGTGTATGTGTGTGTGCGGAGTGTTGATCCCCGCCCGCCTCACACCCCCACCCGCCTCACACCCCCACACCATCACATCGCATTTGCCACATTTCAATTCATCAAAATGAACAAGTTTTGAGCTGTCTAATAAATACAACGTCGCATTGCTTCATACAAACAGGATTTTATTTAACGTAAAAAAGCGACTATGATTTAAATGTAGGACCGGTCCGCGATGACACCGGAGTCAAATGGCGAAGTGGAAGTGGAAGTGGAGGCGGAGATGGAGGTGGAGGTCGACATCGACATTACACAAGGAACTCGTCGCCTCGACACCGCACCACGTCGCACCACGTCGCACAACACGTGCGCTCGCGCTAACTACTTTCAAAACTTTTATTCCTCGATGTGATAGCTAATACATATTCAATTGTCGGGGGTTGTTGATCGGGATCCCCCGGCCCCGTACTGTGTATTCCACTTAGCTCAATAAATATAATATCGCTAAGCATTTATCTGAGCATAAATCAATGTAGCTGTCACTGTGTGAAGCAATAGCAGAGTTTACAGTTGTCTCGCCTTTGTTTATACACAGCGCATACATGCGCAAGCGCCGGCGCAAGCGGGGCTCCACCCGTCCCGACATACTATTCTTATACCAATTAGTCATTGGGTTAATCCACAAATGAAGATGTCGCAGCAAACATCTATAACTGATATAAACATGGATAAGCTACGATACTACCAGCGGAGTATGAGGTTAACGGTTTTGTCACATATTAGTAAATAAGTGCGCTGGATGCGGCACACGGGGGAGACTTACCTTCAGTACTCGACAATCTCACACTGACGACGATGATGACAAGTGTCATTGCAGTCAAAACTCACACATAATAACAACAAATAAGACATGTTCGCATTATTTACTTAATAAACTCGGGGATTTTAGTTACAATTATCAACTTTTCCGCGTCATATCTGTTACATACCTGATGTATATACATCGCATATAAATATAAAAAAATCAAGATCAATAATCGTGTGGTTTTCCTGGCGGCCGGTCTGACCTCACCTATCAATACTTATGACTTCTCAGAAATAATTCTTTTTGTGTTTATTATATAAAACTAGTATTTATAAAGGTTTTGAGATGGAGGTGTCGAGATTGTTTTAACCTTCAGAATGCGGTCGGCGCGGACATTCGCGCTCTGTGAGTGACATGTTTGCAAACACTTGCTACATCATCATTGTTCCACAACTGAGTCTCGCAGACGGTGTTCGGCTCGCACCCAACGTAATACGTAAGGTTGGTGCGAGCTGAACTGAATTCATTTGTTCTTTATGAAAGGTGAAAGTGATATTTGAGCAGTTCAGTAGTTTACTTTAGATGTGTACTGAATTTGTACCATTCTGTAACTTCTACCATATTACTAACATCTGACTAATTTCTTGGTCATTATAAATCCGGAAGCCGAGGCTCGTGCACCTCACAGTGAGGCTACTTGGAGGTTGACGGGTGCGCGTGAGAACTATTGTGTTTTCATAAAAAAACAGTTGATAAATTCAAGTTTACCGCGCTGTTTGTTTTGTTGTATGTCCTTGCAGCGAGCGAGCGGTGCCAGCTCTGCTGGGCTCGCGCTGAATCGCACTACTTCTGATTAGCATACGATAACGCGTCTAGATGACTTATCATGATAATAAATAAATTAAGTAAAGGTTTTCATTTTATAGCCTGATTTAAATTTAATATACGACGTAGAGGATTATATCTGGTAACATATCATTCCACTTGCCTCAGATCGCGATTGCCGGTTTTGTTCGCGAATATAAAAAAAATAATTTTAATTTTCCTTGCTTACATTTTTTTCTATAATTATGTTATACATATTGCAAACAAAAAAACCCAAAACGTTCGCAGGACGCGGTGTCGGAGCGGCGCGACCTGCGAACGTTTTCCTCCTTGTAAATGTCAATTGTAATTTTTTATTTGATTTATAGGAATCGTACAAAGGTCGTTGTTGTTACTACGTCGCCTTCGCATCTAAATTTTCCTTTTTAATAAAACTCGCTTCACCGGTAGCCTTCAAAATTCCGGCAGCGAGCGATTTGCTCTCACTTGTGTGATGTAGCTTTTTACAACATAAGTTTGGAACATAATTTACTGCGAAATTTGAAGCATTGTGGTACAAACTGACGGCACGTTACGGTGCATAATTGCAATCCGCAGAAGTAACTCACAGTAACGGGCGCCACCTTCTTCTACGTCTACTGGAGGACAACAACCGGTGCAATGCCATGACCACGGACAAGTGCGTGCTTTCTGTGCGTCTTCTCCCTCGATTAAAGGTGGCAAGGTCTCTGCAATTGCGGAAGTCTATGGACAAAAATGAGGTGGTCGCTTGCCACCTTATAATAAATAAATATCTGGCAATAGCAATATAAAATGTCGTTAGGTTTTCTGAAACCGGAATTTCCGAATGTGCAATGTTTGTGAACAAACGAGGCGAGGAGCCGGTGTGGCTGGATGCGCTCGGCGCGGCGAGGTGGCGGCGAGTTGGCGGCGGCCGTCAGTCGCGCGCGCGCCTCCGCCTCACGTGCACGTGCACTCGCGGAGTACATGGTCGCGCACTCGTAGAGCCGCCGCGCCGGTAGCACTGCACTCCCGCGGGATATGTCACACGCGTCCGCTCGCACTGTCATATAATTACCTTACTTATCTGTGATATGGGGAAGAGGAGACGTAGAAGTGATAATGGTGAGATTTTACTGAACATTGATATTTCTTTCGATAAATTAAATTAAAAAAAACATTAGATTTTATACTGACAAGACATATCTTCTACTACTGTAAGATCCTGGTGTTTATTGTTTTCTTATAAATTATGGGCAACAGCGGGAAGAGCGGTGTCGGTGCGGGGTGGACCGGGCTGGCTGCAGGGGAAGTTCCTCGCGTGCTTGAATTGCTCAAGTCAAGTTACACCTTTCGAAATTTGTTGTAAAATAGGCCTTTTATTTATGTTAATAAACAGTGAAACTTACGATACAACACGGAACTGTGCTTTTTAAGGATATAATTTTTTGCAATTTTTTAACATTTTCCTATTAATAGTTTTTAAAGCAAGTTTGTACATCGCAAACTTATAACAATACCAGCGCTTCGAGCAGTTCGTAACCTTAAAATGAACCGCAGGGCGCAGCGGGCCGCAGCGGCGCCTCGGCCGGGTCAAGGCCGCGCCGCGCGCCCACAAAACGTAACATAATTAATATGGGCATAAATATTATGAACTACACATGATTGTTTCTTATGAACGATGATCCATCATCCGGAATGGCTTCTTACTAATTATTTTTTTGGTCCCAATTAATTGGGTTTGAAAAAATATTTCCGCGTCAATAACGCGTCTATGTGTGTGTGTGTGTGTGTGCGCGCCGGCAGAGTGGGGGCTGCGCTGCGCGGGGTTGTGCGGCGCGGGCGGGCGCTGCGTGGCGGCGAGCGGCGGCGTGTGCGCGTGCGCGGCGGGGCGGGGCGGCGCGCACTGCCAGCGCTACGTGGGGCACGACTCCGCCTGCGCCGCGCTCTCCTGTCCGCCGCACGCGTTCTGCGCCTGGCGACCTGATGGTACCTGTCTCATATCTTAACGTTTGCTATCCATCACCGGCGGTAGTGGTCATTTATGTAAGTGGAGAGTTCGTCAGTGATACGGTGCCGCCTTCTTGCAGACGACCCGCTGGGCCCGGGCGAGGCGTTTTGCGCATGCGAGGGCGAAGGATGCGAGATGGGCGGGGCGGTGCGCGGGGGTGGGGGCGGGGCGTGGCTGGGCGGGGTGCTGGCGCTACTTACGCTGGTGTCCCTCCTCCTCGCCGCGCTATACCTCGTACACAGGAGACGTCGGTACGTACCACTCATTTTAAACAGAATTTAGTAACCTTTTGTTTAAGTTATAATATTGCAGTATGTGTACATATATCTTGTGTGCGTGTGTGTGTGTCAGGGGGGCGTTCGTGCACGCGCGTCTGGCGGACAACGTGGAGATCAGCAACCCGATGTACCTGGCGGGCGAGGACGAGCCGGAGCCGCGCGGCGCGCACGACGCGGTGAGTGCCCGTGCTGCACGCGCCGACCTCTGTGCTGTATGCACATACAGCCTGTGCTAATGTGACGTGTGCTTACAGAACGGCGGCAACCACTTCGCCAACCCCGTGTACGAGAGCATATACTCCCCGCAGGAGGCGCACCCCACTGAGGTCAGTCTCGCTCACATCGTCACACATCTAACTGCTGCTTTTGTTCCTCTTCTAATATTTGTTGTTGTTTCAGGAGCGCGCCAACTTGCTGCAGGAGGGTTCTCCGGCACGCCTGTAGACCGCTCTAGTGCGGTGCAGGGCGCCGGCAGTGTGCGTGTGCACCAGATGCGTATGCAAGCTGACGTGAAGAGAGATGGAGCTGCGTGTATTGTTCGGTGTCAGAATCCCGGCCGGAACATCATCAACATGTATTATACAACAAACAACTTCTAGTAATTTTACAAGTTAATTATGTTACATAAAATTATCTTCATACAATTTCCTTTTTCATTGTAAAATATTTCGCTACCGCGTTCTATGCAACTTGGTATTTCTTAAAACAAATACGATTTAAGAATGTATATTGTAAAAATACGTTACTAAATACGATGTTTACAGTTTAATATATAATTAGAATGTGTCGTCGCTGTCTCCTTACAAATGCACACTTTTTGCGGCGCATTTGTATTGTAACAGGTGTTCTTGAATTGCGCAATTTCTCGCACAATTTTATATGATTTCTTATAAAATTTGTACCAATTATTTCAAAGAAATATGTCATTTTGTTTGAAAATATTTTTTATTTACTCACTTAAAAAAATGTTTGGTATTAATTATGTAAATGAATATAAGTAATAAATATTTTAGTTAAATTTAAAGAAAAAATAGTACAATAATGAATGTATTATATATAACTCGATATCACTAGATTTATTATAATTTCAAAGACAATTCTCGTGACGTAGTAACTTGTATTCGTCGTACATATCGGTATTTAAATCTTCAAATAAAATATGATGTATGTCATGTAGTGCAGCTGCGCATCAACTTTAAGTCTAGATTTAAGTACAAACATATCTGTTTTATGCTAATTTAGATCTCGTGTAAAACTCTTTACATTTACGTCAATGGATATATAATACACATCAGTGGGGTAAAGAAAACTTCCGCCTTTTGTTGAGGTTTAGAACTCGTGATTAGAATCAAACATTTATAAAAAACACTTCATCTATAGCTTGTACGTCTATTTATATGTTTTATAATTTTTCTATTTTTAGTTTTATCAATTTTACAAAAGTCAGTAATAAATGAAAAAGTTCATATATTCAACAATATTTAATGTATTCATTGTAACAATATGTACAAATGTTTTCATTGATGTAAACGCAGATGTTATTCATTAAAGTTAACTAACAGTTCTTGTCACAGTGCATACATTATTTGAACTCAATTTTCGCCATTTATTTATAGTTATCGCGCGTGATGTTTAGCTATTTTTAGATTTTGATATTGCATTTTTTGATATATTTATTTTGTGATATTTTTTGTGAATAAATCATAAAGTTGTGAGCCAACTCACAGAGTTAGATATTTTTAGTGTAATATATCTAGGAAGGCCTAATTAAAGAATCATATTTAGGCGTCATTTTGTAGGAAACAATAAAATAAGTATAATAATTTGGACGCAAGTCGTACAGTTACATGAAGAAGTGCGGTTTGTATTCGTGTGAGATTGAATCCTGAGACTCGATATTATTGTAAGTACTTCTAGTACAATCAACAATAAATATATTGAATTTATACAGATTTTCATTTTTCTCTCCTCCTCTCTCTCTCTCTCTCTTACAGATTTTGTACGCATCAATATATGGGGTTAGACAAAATAAAAGAAAATTGTAAACAATTTACAAGATTTATTGAAGAAAGATGAGGTCAGTAGAAGTCGTCGTCGTCCATGTTGTGTGCGGTGTGGTTGTTGCGCACCGAGTCCTGCGCCAGGTACATGCGCGCTATCTGCTCCGCGCTCGTCGCCTCCTCCGCGCGCTTGTCCTCGCGCACGCGCACGAACCTGCTCGCGCACACGCACACACGGGTGAGCAAACTTTGCACTAGTTATAGTTTGTGTCGGCACAATAGAAAGAGCGATACCTGGGGAAGCGCAGCGAGACGCCCTTGTCCCGGTCGATGAGTCCGAGCGCGGCGCGGTGTGCGGGCGACAGGGACAGGTCCGCGCACCGCACCTCCCACACGCACGTCGCCTCCACCCACACGTCCGGCGCCTGCGACGTCTCGTAGCTGCAACGAAACCGAATCATCATCTGCGTTGCACACATACATACATACATACATACATACATGTCAGAATCCGGCCGCACCTGTAGTAGTTCCTGGGCGCGTCGATCACGTGCCGCTGCAGCTGCTCGGTGAAGGCGTCGAGGTCTCGGTCGGAGAAGCCGGTGCCGATCTTGCAGAGGGTCTGGTAGCGCTCGCCGGCGGGGTCGTAGCACGCCAGCAGGAAGCCGCCGAAGCGCCCGGCTCGCCGGCCGCGTCCGCGGTACGCGCCGATCACCACCGCGTCGATGCTGTCCCCGCCGCCCTCCAGGTAGTCCTTCTTCAGCTGCAACACGCCGCAGCGTCAGTCCGCGCCCGCACACACCTCGCGCCGGAGCCCGCCCCGCACCCACCTTCAGCCAGTTGCGGGAGCGGCGCGCGATGTCGTAGTGCGCGCGCTCGCCGTGCAGCGCCTTCACCATGAGCCCCTCGCAGGAGCCTCGCACCGACAGCTCCAGAAAGTGCTGCACCTCCTCCGCGCCGCTGCAGTCCTGCGCGCGCGCGAACTCCCACGTGCCGGGGCTCTCGACGAAGTGCTCGCGCAGCAGCCGGCGGCGCTCCGCCAGCGGCTCGCGGCACAGCGCGCGCGCGTTCAGCAGCAGCAGGTCGAACACGAACACGCACACCTGCACGCGCACCTCCGCCGCGCTCGCGTCCTTGCGCTTGCGTGTCGACAGCACCTGCACCGGACACGCGCTCCGTCATATACCTCCGTCTCCCCGCTCGTC
>NW_013530893.1:6343867-6363825 GCF_000836235.2 Papilio xuthus | reverse complement strand
GGGCGGGTGCGGGGTCGTTTCTCACGTGGTGTTGTCCTCCTGGTTGCGGCTGAAGATGCGGGCGTCGGCGAGGCGCGGCGCCTCCTCCCCGGGCACGTGTATCTGCGCGCGCTCGCCGTCGTACTTCCACTCGCACGTGAACTTCTCATTCTCGAAGCTGAAAGTGAGCGGAAGGATGTAGAGGTGGCGGCCACATTGTATACTGGCAGACAGATAGATGTAGCGGCGACGTACCGTGAGAATATCTCGTGCACGCCGCGCGCGGGGTGCGCCAGCATGGGCTTCAGCGGGATGCCGGGCGTGAGGCGACAGTGCCGGGGCAGCTCAAGCGCGCCGTGCTGCAGCAGCGCCGGGACCACCAGCTCGTAGTTGGGGCACTCGCAGTACGTCGTCTTTATCACCAGCGCGTGCTCCTCCACCACCGCCTGCACGATAAGGTAGGTACACGTCCAGTTGTGGTGCGGCGACGAGGGTTCAGCGAGCGATATGTCTGGCGTAGAGTCGCACCTTGAAGTCATCGGACGACATGGTGTCGGCGCGGTCGAGGCAGGAGGCGTGCGGTCCGGCGGGCGGGGTGCGCGCGGCCGCCAGCGCCAGCGCCTGCAGCAGCGACTGCTCCGCCAGGCCCACGCGCAGCTTGCCCTCCAGCGACCTGACGGCACGTCCGCATCTCACCTCGCACATCTCATCTCATCTCATAGCACCACTCACCCGGCGGATATATGTACCTTATCAAATACTTGGCCTCGGAGTGGCGACACGCCACGAACAGCGCCTGGATCTTGCTGATCTTCTTGTTGACGGACGCCTGTCCTGAAGACGCGGAACGAACAGGTTAAAATTACACTATGCATCCGGTCCGGTCGAGGACGTGTTGCGGTCGTGTACGGACCCGTGATGGCGGCGAGGTCCTTGAGGGCGGCGTGCAGCTTGCGCACCTGCAGCGGGGCGGGCGCGCACAGCATGCGCTGCGCCGCACGGGCCTGCTGCGCCGCCGCGCCCAGCTCGCCCAGCCGCTGAGCAGCCGCACGAACCTGCGCCAGCGACCGCCCGGTGCACCCGCCCACGGCCTTCATCAGGTACGTCTCCGCGACGCCTGAGGGACGTACATATCAGCATCTATCTATCTCACCGGGGAGTCTTATTTGATTGTGGTTACCTAGCTCCAGTCCTAGATAAGCGGGGCCGAGCTGGTTGAGGCAGAGGTAGATGCTGGGCAGCAGGTCCTGCGGGGTGAGCGCGATGACGGAGCGGAAGTAGTTGCTGAGGATGTCGACCATCTTGAGACGCGCCGAGGTGGCCTCCACGGCCTCCAGCGTGCGGGCGAGGGCGAGGTACGGCACGGGCTGGCCCGCGGTCCAGCAAGCATCCTTCACGGGATGATACTTGGCCTTGCCCGGATTGTATTCCACTTCTGAATATTGTAAAGCAAAAAATAATATTTTGTATAATTGAATATATTGTGCATGTATTATAACAGTACAATGTTGTACCTGGAAGTAATGTATGTGTACTTGCATCCATTGTGTGTACTGCCACCACATCATCTTGTGAGCTGACAATCTTCTCTCTCTTCACAAAAGACCGCATCATGTTGTTACTTTCCATAAACTTTTCCATTGGACCTTTTGCTTTTGTTGCGCTCTTTGCTGGCGAAGGTGATTTCTTTTCAGTCTTAATTTTTGGTTTCTCTTCTGGACTTTCTGATCGTTCCTTAGGACTTCTCTGTTTTTTAGGAGTTTTAACTGATTTTGGACTTTTGTTTTCTTTAGGGCTCTTCTCATTTGGACTGTCGTATTGATTGCAGCTCTCATTATACTCAATAGTTTTAACATTATCCTGATTGCTTTTCGTTAATTTTGATTTGTTGCGTTTAGTTTTAGGTGAGGAATAAGTTTTTGGTGAATCATTTCTTTCCAATTTAACAGGAATTGTTTCCTCATCTGAACCTTTACTTAAATCCGCTTCACTTCCCGAGCTCTCAATTCTCTGTCTTTTAACTTTCTTTTTCTAAAAAAAAAATAATAATTTTAAATAATGTTTTATAAATGAAATATTTCTTGTTACGGTAAATATATAATTTGGACTAGAAGTAGCGAACAAAACAATATAAATAGTTTATAATGAGGTATAATATAATTTTTGTACTTTGTCCCTACCTTTGTTGAGGTGACGGGGGAGGGAGACCGGGACGCACACGGCTGCTCATTTTCAACACTCTCTGATCTCAATCTCTTTGATGATCTCTACAAAAGAATTGATAAGAAACATAATAAAATAAAATGTATAAAAATAGCTTTTACTTATCAAATTAATTAGTATACTATATCTATTACAATTCATACAAACTCATTACAACATATACATATTAACTTGTAAGTTTCTTCTTATTTTCCTGAATAGAAAATATTTGTTTGTCCACAAAATATTTATTATTGTTTATGGAAGAAACATATTGACTTTAAAGATTCTTATTGTCTACATAATTCAGTCTACAGAATTAGGGCTCTTGGAATTCTTTGGACAGTTGGGCTGAGTAGAGTGAGCCTATATCGTGCACACACTAAACTCCAACACTTACAACTAACTATGTACAGAACTCAGTGCCATTCACCTTTGTAGCAGCTGCAGACGATGATGTGTCTTCTGTCAAACTTTTGTCCGCACTTGACTTGTCCTGTAAATCAATAAATAATTATTTCAATGAACCCTAAATAAATTATAAAAACAAAACTCTAAGCACAATTCACTATTAGATAATAAAATGTACTGAAAAATGATAACTGACAATATAATAAAAATATCTAGTGACAGCACATGGAGGAAATACTTAACAATAAGAAAACCTATACAATCAATATACAAGTTCTTATTTAAGTTATTGATAAAATTACATTTAAACAGTCGATATATCCTATTTAAGTTGAAAATATTCTTATTAGTCAGTTACCTCCTTCTGACGGTCAACATTTCCATCAGACTCCTTCTTGGGTGTTATTTTAAAAAACGAGGTTATGCTTTTTTGAGACATTCTTCGTGTGTCGACATTCCACGATTTAACAACTACGGTATGCAAAATCTTATGGTGCCGGTTCACGAGACAATTAGCTATTCTACTTAATCTAAACAACTTCGATACGTTCATATATCACACTTCCTCCAAAATTTTTAATATTTAGTTATATACAAATAATATACAATTAAAGTTTCATAATTACATTGCTCAATTGTAATGAAGTATTTCTTTAAAACACTTGTTCATTTGTTGTGAATTGTGATAATATTTGGCGCGAAAAATGTCAATCCGTCAATGTGTTAATGTCAACCAATTGTCAAGTTTTAATTAACTTAGAAAATACGTAGATAAAATAAAAATCCTATAGGATTCGCTAACGGTAGAAAACTAGAAAACAATGGCAATGATTGTTACACCTATAAATGCCCATAAATATGTAGTGACGGTGTAAAATTTCTTCGGTTTTTATTTTAAAACCTTTAAAATATTCTTCAATGTTATTGTTAAGCCTATTGAAAGTATTTAAACATTGGAATATGGTAAAATTATTGAAAAAAAACCTACCGTAATAGTTTGTTCAGTACAAAATTTAATTTTAAGTATGGCCTCATTGAATAGAAATCTAGAACTTTATTTTGCTCCGGTGGCGCCCTCTAGTTTATGAAGTGTCAATTAAACGCGTGTCGTCCATGTTCCGAATGTGGTGTGACTTATTTTTGTTTTGTGTTAATTTTCAATGTAATAGTTATAAATGTGAAATGCTTCAACATGTGTTATCCCATATAGTTGAACCTTGTTCAGGCTGAATGGATCCCGCCGTCGCGTGGTATCAGCCCGAGCAGGAAGGACCCGCGAAGCGACTCTGGCTTCGTATTTGGGAGACTCAAAGTGACATAGACAAAATGAACTTAAAAAATTTAGAAAATTCTAACCCCAATGTGAATAAAGCCCCAGACTTTATACCAATTAATGACGTTAATGGTGAAAATAGGAACAATAATTACTTCAACCCCGCGCGGAGGAAAGCGAACGATAACCGCGCATCTACGTTTAACCTGAACAAAAACCACGATGCGCTCATAGGTGAATACGGCGGCTGTCCTTGGAGGCTGCCCAATTACAATTATAAGCCTGGTATTTTGGGGTAAGTGGTGACAAATTATGTTTTACAAATATGAAAAAGTGATGAGGTAAGGCATGAGTTGGTGAGGAAGTGCGGTGGCTGCGAGTCTCGGGGCAAGCAGTGCAGTAGGTGTCGGCGCAGCGGTGACAGCGCGGGCCGGTCGCTTGTCACTGCCCACGGCGACTGTCACTCGTGTTAACCTATCATCAGTTATATGGACCATCAGTCATTGAAATTGACTTAGATATATTTTATCTCGTAATTATTATTCTTGTACTTCTAATGGAAAATTACCAGATCAATAAAATATAAATTTGGCTTTTTTTTAATTTATATTGTTATTTTATTATTGTATATTTATTCAATAGGCTTGTAGCTTCTTTAAAAATCAATAATTCTGGATTTAACATTTAACAGTCATTTTTATTAATATATCCTAAATATTTTTTCTGTGATGTGACAGTTGGTTGTAGATACAAATTACATACTTGAATGTCCTCATCTGTTTATATGATTTTATTGAACCTCTTTAAACCTGAACCAACCACTGTAGTTTTATACTATCTATGAAGACTTCTGTATAGAAAAAGTTTTTGCATTTTAATAGTTTATTCCTACAAAATAAAGTTTGTAAACAATGAGCTCTTTTCCGCTAATCTTTGTTAAATTTTAAATGCAGTAGAAACATATTAATGCAATTTTGGTTAAAACAATTCATTATTAATTGTGCCAATCAAAATCATACATCTTACTAAACATCAAATAACTGTCTTAAAAACAAAACAATATATTATTTTGACTAACTATTGGCATTCCGTTGCATGTTTTGGTTTGGTTTGGTTGGTATTTGAAATAAATCTTTTACATTAGCTACATTTTATTCACATAAATTTTACTTCATTCACATTTCTCTGTTATGTAATTTAATTTCACTTTACCTCGCATTTTGAATATATAATAAATACAAAATTTAGTGTAATAGACAAAACCTTTTGGAAAGCATATGTTTTTAACATTGGCAACAAACATATTAGTTTTTGTGGGTAGAATGTTATAATGAATATAGTTTCATCAATTTATACTCTCTGGTCTTCTTAGTAATCTTATCAGAAAAGGAAAATAATACTCAATTAATTGTACTGATTTTCAGTAACTTTCAGTTTTTGTTTTACACCAACTTCAAAAAGGTGAAAGTTAACAATTCATTGGAGGGTATTTGTATTTACTTACAGTGTACAGTCAGCGTCATATAGATCGTAACAGACAAGATATGCAAATATATAGGTACATCAAAAGTAATCAATTATATCGGTACAACAAAAGTCCTCAAAATAATAGATACATTCACCCTGCTCAAATATATCGGTACATACACAGCGTCAAATATATGAGTACATGCAAGATGCTCATAAATATCGTAGCAGCCACAGCGTCATAAGTAACGAAGCAGTCAAGGTGCGCAAAAATATCGGTACATTTGACAAAATTGAACTCTATCTCTGTATACTTGTGATAAAATTTGGAATAAACTACTTCTGTTACATTCATTTGACACTTTGCATCAAACCATTTTTCAAAATTTACTAAAAGTGTTCGACGCGGATGACAGATATTAGGTAGATAAAACCAACATCAAATTTAAGTTTGTCATCATATATGCTAGTTTGGTCTCGTGGCCTTACTGTTCGCCGCCGTTGGTACGTAAGGTCGGCGGTTCAAATCCCAAGCCACTATTTTTTTTTTGATATTTAAACTTTTTAATTTTAATATCGAAGCACATGTAATTAAACTCTATCGCCGTAGTTATTAGATACTTTTTGATATTGCCTTGGACTAATGAGTTTGACCGTTAAAGTACTTTTCTATTTCAAACAAAAATGAAGGAGATAAAGCGATGCTATTGGCATGTAATTTGTTTATAACTCATGTTTGTTAAACTTGTACCTGTAAAAATAACACTTTTACTTTTACCTTTTACTGATGATTATATTTAAGAAACAAAGAAAAAAAACTGAATGTCAATATCCAAACTACATCAAATTTTTGGTTGATTGCAATAAACATTCCAGTGTGCGTGGGCGCGCACACATATGTAGATAACACTTGTACGTATAGTTTCCGCGCGTACCATTCTTAAAACCCGCAAAGACAATCCACGCTCCGCCCACTCACTTCCCCCCCGATGGTCTGACCTAATTGTTGTTAACTTTATTTAAATTTCTTTCTACCCGACAGCGAAAATTATAAAAAAAAAATTGTCGAGCAAAATTTTACATTACCAAATTTTTACTGGTTATGAAAAAATAACCCCATGATTGATAAAATGAAAAAAAGTAGCCTGAGATTCGAACCGGTAAACTTACATATTACGGCAAACATACTAGAATACTGCGCCAAACTAGTATTATATATATTGTGACAAGGCAAAATTTGATATTAGTTAATACGTATCTGTCATATTCGGCGTGACAAACTTTTATATTTAAGCGTTATGACAGGAGAAGAAAAATATTGGGTTGCCCAGTAAGTTCGTGCCGCTTTATAAGGAAAATTGAAACCCTGTCCTCTTAAATTTTTGGAAATGGTTTTAAATTATATTGGTACGCCTCTATACCTAAAACGTCTTTTATTTTTGGCTAAAATTTTAAAAATTAGTTTTTTCTCAACCAATGAAATGAAATTATTCACAATATAGAAATTTTTGTGACGTTTGATAATGGTGGAAATCCGAAAATGAATCCACTTCAGCTGCAGTCTATTGTAAGCTTTATATCGAAAATCAGAACGAACTTTCCGGACAACCTATAATGTTAATACAAAGTGTCAAATGAATGTAACAGAAGGAGTTTATTCCAAATTGTATCACAAGTATATAGAGATAGAGTTCAATTTTGTCAAATGTACCGATATTTTTGCGCACCTTGACTGCTTCGTTACTTATGACGCTGTGGCTGCTACGATATTTATGAGCATCTTGCATGTACTCATATATTTGACGCTGTGTATGTACCGATGTATTTGAGCAGGGTGAATGTATCTATTATTTTGAGGACTTTTGTTGTACCGATATAATTGATTACTTTTGATGTACCTATATATTTGCATATCTTGTCTGTGACGATCTATATGACGCTGACTGTACAACAAGATTTATGATAATCTGAATGTTTCAGTACTGTGTTATGTACCTTAATTATTATTTATTTTGAAAACTTACCTTACATGTTTTGAAACATAACTGTGAAGATTAATCTTACACATAGTGTACAAGTAGTTGTGATATGTTTGTGGCAGTTTGCCAACTAAGTGGCATTGTAACAATTAAATAATAATTAACTTGCCAACCGTTCATTATTATAATTTTAGAACAATGGTAATGAGACATTGGCTATTTCATCACCATCACTAGCATGTGACATTCATTGTGTTGACACGGAAGTTTATTTCTTATTAATTCATTTAAAGAACACTTTTATTCATAACAAACACTCCTGCTAGAAGTTAAAGATTAAGATGGCATGTTTTCATGTAGACTCGGATATGACGGCTGATAGAGATGTATGGAGGAGTAGTACATGCTGTGCCGACCCTCGATAGGGATAAGGGCAGGTTGATGATGATGATGATGATGTTTTCTTAACAATAAAATGTTATGTTAGTTCTTGCTTTTGTATTAATTATGAAATTAAATGATAGTGGATTCAATGTGTTATCAGTACCACTTATGAGTACAATTAATTGTTTAAAAGTTTTAATTTTAGTAAAGTGTTGGTAAAATTTCCTATATTGCTGTTATTTCTGGAACTTGCTTGTTATTTGTAATGCCAGCCAGCTAATATGCTGTGCTAATAACAACTAAGTAAATTAATTGTAAAACACAAGTTGGTCGACCAATACTAGACAAGTTGCATCAGCAGATCTCACATTTGATCAATTTTAACACCTCAGCACTTTATCATTGTTATACATGAAATATATAATAAAGTTCTTTATTTTTGTGTAAATCTAAGCCATATTGTAATAAATATCTATAAAGTCCCACTAACCTAATACCTACATTATAAATGAGTCAGTACACAGGTGTATATATACATTTGTATATGTTTGATCATGTCATATAACTTGATAATTTCCCGTCAGAGTGTTACCAACAATTGTTACTATTAATATAATTCTGAGGGTACAAATTATAATACATTTTTATTTAAAGCTTAACATGTATATGCAATTAATAAATTGTCATTTTGTGTCCAAAGACATCTTATATTTTCACATCAGTATTTAAGCGGTTGCCTGCTATTTCTTACGCGCGAAATAAAAATTATGTAATAATTAAAAACAGCCTATGTCACCAGGGACAGTGTAACTTTCCAACAACGGAGCCATGATGCAAATGAACAAGTAATTAAATCTTTTATTTGTATAGTATTAGGATAGATATAGAAGGTTTAGTTTACTATGTAGTAAACTAATAAAACTAAATATAATAATAAAGTTCGGAAACAAGACTTAGATTGTGTTTCCGTCCGATTGTAAGCATCGCTCCGGTGAAAGAAATAAAAATACAAAGACGTAATATAATGCGAGATACTTTGTGGATGTAAATATGTCGGTGACCAGCCCGAGCGGACCTCCGGCACAGGTGATATTGTGTGTGACTGGTGTGTCTGTGTAAGTGGTCGTCAGAACAACGACCTCGTTACGTAAGAGCGGCTCGAGGCAGCAGGCGCAGGCGGTTCGGTGTCGCAAGCAGTGCTGCAACCGCCCGGGCTATTGACTTCCGCAGGGAAGGTCGGACAAGGATGTTGCTCGAATGCCTTCGTACTTTGACATTATTTGCAAATATGACTCTAAACTCGACGAAGTGTCTACTAACTATGTTATTAGCGTGCTATGATGACAACCTACTTTTCCTTAACGTTGCCTTAAAGTTATATATGTTGAGGCACGTCAATGAAACGTTCAAACAGGCCGTTGTGCAAATCATAGCACACAGCCAGCTCATAGCGAGTATGTTGACACACAGTGTGACGTGTGATGTAGACGCAGCACGAACGAATACCACGTGTGTTTCACAAAGACTTCGCCGAATGAATGAAGTACAACATAACATAGCCTTCTGAAGGTCACAATAACAATTTTTGCGCGGGAGGTATGGAAGCACAGATCTCTATAAATGGATAGGCCATTGCTTGGTAATGACAGCTTTTGCATCGTTTCGACTTAAACGCGCCATTGTAGTTCCTGACAGCTAATTTTATCAACCGCAACTTTCAACGCCAAAGTGGCGTAAATTAAATAGTCACAAATTCTAATATTACTACGGTAGAGCTTGTCCATGTATACAGATCAGTATATGGGAGTTATTAGTCTGAAGTGCTTCTACCTTCTTTCTATTATACAGTCGGCATTGTATCCAAGTCGAGTTTCAGTGCCCTAAATTAGTGATAATAATCAAGATCTATTACTGTGAGCTGTATGTACCAACGTCGTTCCTCAGCTATAACTTCTCAATGATGTTTACATGTCCGCCTCGTTGTCGTTTTTTTATTTCCTATAAAAAATAGGGAATGCGGCGTTTGGCAGAGGATGCGTAAACAAACGCTAGTTGCTAGCCCCCGCCTCGGCCGCCACACATTCTATGTTTGTTTTTAATTCATTATTACAATAATAAATGCAAGTCGTATGGCATTATGTTTTATATGTATTCAGGATTGAAGTCATTAACTGAGTTGAAAGGATTATCGGTAATAATTTGACCGTTGGCTAAGCAAATATTAACACGTGCGTTTCCCATTAAGTTGTGTGTTTGTGTCGTGTGTGTCCCCACTGCAAAGTTACGTATTCATAACTTATCATTGATATAAATGTTTGTACGGATACGTTTATACGAGTATATGTGCTCTGATTCGTATTATAGTACGGAGCTGAAATGTCCACAAGAAACCGGTCCACCTTAGCAGGCTCGCGTGTTCTTGTCGTGGCGAACATTGGCGGCCTGGCTGCCTGGCGGACTGTTAACACCGCACGCGTTCGTTAGTGCTGAACTTGACCTATTCTCCGACCGGTTCCGATTTCGAATGCCCAGTATCATTTAAAAATTATTGAACGCTTTCGTTTCGGGCGTGTCGCGAAGACTCAGTAAGGGGTCACGTATTCTTGATGAATGATGTTTTGTTCTCTTGAATATCTTTATCTACCATGAATATATGAATAAGAATTTTGATCGTAAAATGATATATGAAATGTCAGTTCATTGGTGCGAAAGTGTTAGGCGTGGGCTTGGTGGTTGGTGGTCAGCCGGGCAGACGCATGACCTAAATCCAGGCCGCGCCCGCGCTGCACTAGTATTTTTAAACGGACACAAAAATGGGCGCAGTCGTTACGTCCGTATAGGAATAGACTGATGAATATCTACGTACGTCAGATATATTGAGCGCTGCGTTACAGCTGTTTAGTGCCTACACCCTACAGCAACGTAAGGGGAATGCGGACGTCGTGATTACATCCCGATTATCTATCGAGACGACCGACGTCTAGTATTAGAACTCTCACATGTAAAAATTCCAAGTCGATTATTGACTTCCGTTTCATAGCGGGTTTCTTTGTCGACCGAAGATTTGTAATGACATGGAGCAATAATTATAAGAATGTAGGGGTATCTGTAGATGTGACCGTGTGGTGCGATGAGACAGTGGTAAGGGGTCGCGACGCAACCTGTCTGTCTACAACAGCGGCTCATCACTTACTGTATACAATTCTGTGTATTCGCAGTACGTTACGACACATCCCACTTCCGACACGATAAACCGCTCACTGTTACATCATGTAAAATGATGCTATATTACTTTTTCAAATGCCTTGAATATATAAAAGATTTATTAAATAGAAAACTTTAGATCCCTTTTTAAGGGAAATGCGCGAACTCAACTGTTTTGACTCAGTCAAAGTTAACGTGGAGAAGTGAATAAAGATATTTTTATGAAAAACAAAAAAAAATAATTACGAATTATATTCAAATTTAGTGCAGTGGATATCTAAGACCACTAGTCACTAGTCTACGGAAATATTCCAAACAAAGACCTAACAAGTATAGAATAGTATTCTCTATTGTATGGTATAAAGATAAGAGATTTATTAGCGGCTGTACAGTGAGTGCAGTGAGTGTAGTGGATATGTAAAGGTCCCAGGAATTCCTTTCGATTTGACCTCGTGATGCCAAGGCCTCGCGAGCGGCGGCGGCGGCCTCTGCCGGCGCGCCGGAGAAAGTGACAGATTTGAGCGGCCTCAGCTGATAGGGTTCTTGTGTGAGTCGACATTATCGACAGTGCAGGCCACCGACACTCGGTACGCGGGTATAAAATGATTAAAATCGGACGTGAACTGGTTCCGATATAAGACTACTTTCGCAAACTATAAAAACTTGTACGTACTGTCTCTCACGTGCAGTAAAATAATGCACAAATATGGCAATAAAATTGATTATGAACAATGTTTCAAGGAATTTTGAATATTTTCCGCAATTATTATGTGAGGCATTTATAAGCAATGTCATGTATGTAGTTTTCCTTTCTTTCGGCTTTTATATTTTTACCGTTTTGTCATATTTTCGTAAGCAGGCTAAAAATTTGCACACTATGGGGGTTAGGGCGAGGCGACGCGAGACATGGGCCAGACATTGGGTCACCATACCGGGTCAGCGCTCGGCCACGTGCCGTAGGGCTTTGACCTCGCACACCCCCGCCCCCGCCCCGCGACACAAATCACCTTCCCTCTTAACCCCCCATCCCTCTTGCCATTCGTATTATCATTTGTACAAATTTTTATAATATGGGAATTATGAGACATACAATGTTATTATGATGTGTGTGTTGCAGGCTGCACGAGGAGATCGAGCACTTCTACATGTACATGTCGCCGACGGAGACGGAGCACCTGGTCCGCAGCACGGTTGTGACGCGCATACGCAGCGCCATCCTCGCGCTGTGGCCGCAGGCGCGCGTCGAGGTGTTCGGCTCCTTCCGCACCGGCCTCTATCTGCCCACCAGCGACATCGACCTCGTCGTCATCGGTCAGTACTTCGCCTCACACTACCTCACGACACCTCACACATGGTACCATAAGACAACAGCATCTGTTGCACGAATGTGTCAGCTCGTCCGGTGACTTACCATGACTATACAGAGGACAGACGTGAAGTGGAAACGCGTTTCGTCTGATGAGTGTATGTTCTGGCGGCCTCATAGGAAGGGGATTTATTAAAGGAAGAGAAAATATTCTCTTTCTGTGCGTCTCCTTATCCTTCGATTAAAGGTAGGCAACGCATTTGCAATTGCGAATATCCAGCGGGCGGGCAGCGGTCGCTTCGTTTGCCACCTTGTAATTAATAAAAAGAAATTATTATAACTTTTATTCGTATTTATCACTCGGTTGGTGATTCTAAAGTTCGTAAGAACAACATTATAAAATGGTTTTATTGATAAAGATATTATTCTCAAACATTTGTTTATCAAAAAAATAACGTATTTGTTGTACGAATACATAGTAGAGAGATAGCTTATCATACAACACGTTTGTTTTAAATCAGAAGACAGTATGTGTCGGCTTATCGTCCTAGCAACTGGAGGGATATATGTATGTATCATATATCACAGTAGGTAAGACTAGTACTACACTGCCAACATTCAGGACATTTTAAGCCGAGACCAAACATGAAGCCAAACATTTTGGAGATATGGAAGCATTTGAAATAAGAAGTGCTATATTTGCTGTGAAGTGTATCATCCAATTAGTAAATAATGAGCGAGCCGCGAGCCGCGAGCCGTGACCTCCCGCTCCGCTGACATAATTGCGGTATCTTATCGCACACTGTAGCTACATTATCTGTGGCCGAATGTGTTGCACATATCTAATCACACGACAACAACCTATACATTGCACTGCCACCGATTTCTTCACAATGGAACACTAGCCTAAATAACTTGATGTCTTTACCTTTTCGGTCGGTATTTGTTGGAGTCAGTATGCTATATTTACACGATGGCGTACACAGTATAGTACGTCATTGGTCATGTCAACGATTGCGCAAGCGCGGCCCATTCACACGTCGCGATGGTGGCGAGGGGGGGGGGCCTCACGTCACCTCTGTACACAAACTACTGTGTGTACGAATACGTTTCGTATGAGTCAGCTGATGACAACAAGTCCAAGTCCAACCAGCTCTGGGCTTTCTATAATTCGATTACGAATTCTACAAATGTATGCAATTTCAATACAATTAGGAAATAAGATGGCTTTGCCTCGTGTCTTCTCCGGCAGCGCGCTGGGAAATACCCATTGGCAATTACACTTTTGCTTTCCTCGAAGTTTCTTCAGCTGCGGTCTCTATTTTTCCTACTTATAAATTATTAATATATTTATTCAAGTAAACACGGAGATTATTTTGCCTTTGGAATTTACGTGTCATAGATTATTTGCAATCTGCATAAAATACTGGGTGAAACGTTTGGAATGTGTTTAAACAATATGTTAATAAGCGAGACATAATAAACATTATAATGAGAGGATGGTTAAAATGCATTTAAATGAGATGAACTAAAGATTGTCGTAGATATTTCCTCGATAAGAAAATACGTCAAAGTGAGGAGTTTGTATTATGTGGTTTTACGTGTTTAGCGGTGACGGCGGAAATAAACGCGTAGGAATGAGGAAGTGGAGCTGCGTGTATGGTAGGTACCACCCAGCCGCCGCGGACCCTTACCTTGTGTCACGTCATCTCACCTTGTGTTGTGTTGTGTTGTTGAGGAAGCAATCACATTTGGTACATTTATCTAATTTGATGAGAAACGATATGTCACACGATAAGCTCTCTGCCCCATATACGATTATGTTATCTCGTACAAGGAAGTTTCGATCATTTTTCTGTTGTTTATTTAACTGTATATTAACAAACAAACAAACAAATATGTCTTTCAAAAAATCTTAACCGTGTAAAATATTTTTTCTGTTCTCTTAAGCCTTTATATGGTTCAACACTTTGTTCCTTTTTAGTTGGCAACGTTACTAAAAGTTAGTACTTATCGGACGTAGGGAGGAATATTTAGATCCCAATTGAAGTGAACACAAAAATAACACTAATATTTTAATTTTTCAACTTAAATTAGTATTTAACGTTGAGACGTATTCACTACTAAGCATTATTCTACAAAACCGGAAAAAACTACATTAATTATTCTTAATTACACTACAAATTTAGAAATTTAACTCAAGCGATTCAATGTCGCAGCCGCAACTGTAGCGCGCCAATGATGTATGTTGTTGTTGTGGGGCGGCAGGTCAGTGGGAGAAGCTGCCGCTGTGGACGCTGGAGCGCGAGCTGGTGGCGCAGGACATCGCCGAGAAGGAGACCATCAAGGTGCTGGAGAAGGCCACCGTGCCCATCGTCAAGATGACCGACAAGTACTCCGACGTCAAGGTGGGCCCCTCCCTCGTCAGCTCTGTGTCACATGCGTTGCATAGCTCAGTCACGTCAACGTCACCCTATCCTGTGTTGCAGGTAGACATCTCGTTTAACATGAGCAGCGGCGTCAAGAGCGCAGAGTTAATCAAACAGTTTAAGGTGAGTTTGTACTGAACTTGTATGTTGACTTATTTTTCATGAAATTGGTATTCTTATGGATAACACTCTAAACGAGCTGTTTTCACTTAACGAAACATTTGGTGTTTCAGGAAAAGTACCCGGTCCTATCTCGGCTGGTGATGGTGCTGAAGCAGTTCCTGTTGCAGCGGGATCTGAACGAGGTCTTCACGGGCGGCATCTCATCCTACTCCCTCATCCTGATGTGCATCAGCTTCCTGCAGTTGCACCCGCGGCCCGAGCGCCTGCGCCAGCCCCACAACCTCGGAGTGCTACTCATAGAGTTCTTCGAGCTGTACGGTAGGAAGTTCAACTACGTGAAGACCGCCATCCGCGTCAAAAACGGCGGCTCCTACGTCTCCAAGGATGAAATACAGAAGGTACGGACTGAGATAACTCAACATCGACTACCGGTCAGCATACAAAAGCAGCAGTAATGTGACACGTTGTCGTTGTGATGCGTCTGCAGGAGATGAACGACGGGCACCGGCCGTCGCTGCTCTGCATCGAGGACCCGCTGACGCCGGGCAACGACATCGGCCGCTCCAGCTACGGCGCGCTGCAGGTCAAGCAGGCAAGTTGGCGCGCTCCTGGTACTTGTCTCGTGTGCGCGTCTCCACTGTTACTGAGCTAGTCATTTTACATTGCAGGCGTTCGACTACGGCTACATAATCCTGCAGCAAGCGGTGGGCGCGCACGTGATGTGCGGGGGGCGTGGCGCGGCCGGTGCGGGGGTGGGGGCGGGGGCGGGGGCGCGGCACAGCGCGCTCGGCCGCGTGCTGCGCGTCACCGACCACGTGCTGCAGTACCGGCGCTGGGTGCGCGACACCTTCCAGCCCTACTTCTTCCCGCGCGCCCAGCTGCTGCCGCCGCGCCCCCCGGACCCCGAGCTCGACCGCGACCGCGACCGCGAGCTCGACCATGACCGCGACCGCGAGCCCGCACTCGCCCTCGCGCTCGCACACGACACCGAGCACGAGCTCGACCACGAGCCCAGCGACAGCGACCAGGTCACCACCATATACACACTCTTAAAACCTGCTCTTTGACGACCCTTTTAAGAGATGAACTATATTAAAGTGTCATCGAACAGTTGTTCAATTTGTTCCTATTCACCCCGCAGGAGTGGTCGGACAGCTTAGGAGGCGGCGCGATGGGCGTGGGGGGCGGTGCCGGGGGCGCTCGCAGCTCGCCGCCGCCGCTGTCGGCGCTGCAGTGCTCCTCGCCAACGCCGCGCCGCGTCTCCGCGCACCAGAGCCTCATCATCCACCATATCACCAGCAATTCCGACTTTAACAACATCCCCTCCGGCGTCATGCAGCAGCGCTACGCCAATGCCAACGCAAACGCCAACTCTAACGCCAACACTGGCGGGGGCGGGGGCGGAGGTGGGGGCGGGGGCGGCGGGGCCGAGGGCAAAGGCCGGTCGCGAACGTTCACCGGCAAGCAGCGGCGCTACCCCGGCTCACCCCCGCAGCCGCCGCGCCGCCCCGAGCAGCGCAACAAGAAGCGGCGCCAGTTTCCGCAGCCGCCGCGATGATACGCGCGCCCGCCGCCCCCCGCCCGCCGAGCCGCGCCCCCCGCACGCGCCCCACACGCCCCGCACGCCCCACACGCGCCACACACGCCCCGCACCTCACACGCCCCACGCTAACGTACCCGCATACGTGTGACGTCACGCAAACCTGCTACTTATTGTACACAAGATTCGGACATCGCACGAGACTGGATGCGCGTGTGGTGCGCGTGCGGTTTACGTGCGGTGTACGTGCAGTGTACGTGCAGTATACGCGTAGTGCCCGCGCTGGGGCCGCGGCCGGCGCCGACATAGACTTTGGTATTGAGGCAGTTGTTCGCGCACTTGTCACACAGTTACGAGCTATTTTACAGTACAAATATATTTATTAGCCGTTTAAGATCTCCACTGAGCAATAGAAATAACAACTTTTTTAGACTAAAATTTTATCAATGCAAAAAACTTAATTTTATTATATAAATTCGGTGAAAGGAACCAGTTGCTGCTTATCGGATAAGTGATATAATGTTAATTATGCAAATAGTGTCATAAATGTAGTATAAAATAAATAGTGACGTGTAGTATGTGCGCTCATTGTTATTGTTAACATACTATGATATATACAAATGTTGTAAGTCTGCGCACCTCAAGTACTGAAACTACTTCATTTATAAACCTTTTTCTTTTAATTATGTCTAAATTTACAAGTAAAAATAACCAAGTAAATATGTTGTATCATTCTGTCTGTTTGAAAAATTTGTAATAACATATTGTAATGTAAATTTGTTGTATGTGAAGTCGCAGCAATGTATATGAGACCAACAATATCACTGAAGGAAATGTAAAGCAATATTTAACACTAAACAAAAAATCAGATGTTATTTTCCTTATCTATTTAATCTTTTCAAGTTATTATATATTTAATGTGATAACAATTTGTATGAGATTAATTTGTAAAACCAAATTAGCTCGTAATTGTGATAAATGTGATGCTGTAAAGAATAAATTAACATAAACTGTAACAATGGCCACCAGTTGGAGTTATTATAGGCTTTTCAAGTACATGTTGTGACATTTAAAATGATAAAGTGGAAGCTGGATAAGAGAGAAAGCTATCCCGGTCGCTTTCACTGTAACCGAATGAGTGTAGATGTACGTGTAGATGTCATGTTGAGTGACGTATGTATCGAAGTGTTCCTAGCCAAGCAATATACTGCTCTACTGCAGGGGTTGTGTGAACTGTTTGTTTGTATAACAATAACACCAATCTAATAGCAATTAATACTCTAGCGGTAGTGTATTTAGCTTTATTATTGAATAACACTTTTGTAATTGTCCCACTTGTTCTATTTTACATTTTAAAATCAATGTTAAGCTTTGACGAGTGCTTTACAACGTTCATATCTATCTTAAAGTGCGTGTAACTTTTTATTAATTAGAGTCGGTTTACATCCCGACTTTGTGAATTGTGTGGTGTCAGATTTAGTACAAATGAGTCCCGTTCGTGGGATATGAGGCGTCGTGTGCGTCTGGTCACTGCCGATGTGTTGCTGTAATGTGCGCGTGTCTGTTTGTCTGCTTGTCTGTGTGTCTGCGTGTCTGTGCACGGGACGTGACTGGTCAGAGTGTGGGGAGCATTGAGAGTACGAGATACATGCTGTCTCTTATGGACCCATGAGATGAAAAGAGGAACTCTTGTGAGATATTTTAAGAGATGTAACTCTTTTTGTGACATGTGAGTTAATGGAGTCTAATGATGTAAATTGTAAGCTCTTTATAAAGTTTAAGTTAATTAGGAGTGACGTAAAGTTGTTAGAAAGAGACGGCATGTGATGTGTGTGACGTCTCTCCCGCTCAGTCGCGATTCGAACAATGAAGTGTTGATCCTTTTATAATTTATAAGAAGAGTGAAAATGATTAGCTCGATTCAAATGTAATAAGTCGGTCGGTCGACGGTCAGTGATACACTGAAATTGTTACATAATGTAGTAAGTTATTTAGGAGAGAGGGAGAGCGCCGGCAAGACATAAGACTATCTCAGTCTACAATAAATTAAGTGATTACTCGCAAACTTTTGCTAAATAATAACTTAAAAATATACTAAAAATGATATTATGTAAAGTGTGAAACTAAACGTAATGGAATTAGTCGTAAGAGCTCGCGTGCGCGCCGGCACCGGCACCGGCACCTGCGGGCGATGACTACCTTCGGACACTCGTAGCCTTCGTGCCCTGAAGGACTGCAGGCACTGCGTGCCCCGCGTGTGAGAAGCGTGTCAGCCGTCGCGCCGCTCTGTATGTCTGATAGGTTACATAATACGTTGTACATAGTGACGGTTAATTGTAAGTGTACATACCTACATACATACAGCCTGTACATATTGTGTAAATACATTGAAGATATATTATATATTTAATATTAATATAAAGTTTGATTTTAAAAAGTTTTAAAATAAAGTTATAAAAAATCCCAAAAAAAAGATAAATTTAAATAAAGACATACAGTGAGTATGAAGCGGAAAACCAATCTTGTCTTTTATTTTATGAATTCCTAAAAGTTTCTTTTGCTTCCTGCGACACGACCGCCCGTCCGCTCTGCTCGGCGTCAGTCAGACGACAGACGTACGTGGTGTACACTCTGCGGCTGACGATAGGTATACGCAGAGATCGAACGATCCCACCTAAATAATGAGGTGTAACGACACTATTTCACAACAATGAAACTCATTACTCATCTGATTGGATAATTACGTGAAGGCAATTGGAGCAATGCATGTGGGGAAATGCTAACCAGCAGTGATCTGAGACACACCGATGATGATGAATTGGGTACCTTTAAATGATTAAGAAATGTGAATTCGCATTTTATAACCACAGATGATAAATTTACCCTTCATTCAGTGCTACATTGTGCTGCAACAGATGACGGGGTATCGAGTTCTGCATAGATTGAGAGCGCTGAACTGTATTCGAGGATTTCTTTATTCAATGTTCTGAGGGCCATTTTAGCGGCACAAGCAATTAAATTGCCCTTTTATGTAACTTTTGATCAGAGAGGGCGTTACGATACGTCGTTCTTGCAGGACGCTCTTTACTGAGACTTTTGAAGAACACTTCCTTTCAGACAGACCGATTGAAGCACGGTTTTATTTTACTTTTCATGTTTTTTTCGCTTTTAGAAAATGGTTGCAAAATGAAATTGAACCTTGTTAAAATCTTACAAAGATTAATTTTATTTGCGGTAAAGAATCTGCTTTTCTCTGCCACACTTTTCCTGACATCTAAAACATTAAAGTATAATCGTTCGTAAATCGTTACATACGTAAGCTAGAAAAACATGAAAGCAATAAAAAACTAATTAACAGGCAATTTGTCCTTTAACCGTTTGTTAATAAACCAGTGAGCCTTCAGAGATGTCGCAGCAGATAACAACAACAATAGCTGACTCGGGAGCAGTGGGGGCAAGTCTGTTCACACACACACACACACTGAACTGACACGAACTGTTCAGTTTGTGCATTGATCATACTAAAGTGCTATTTGAAAACGAAAGACAAATACGACTTAATTCAAAACAAAGGCAAAGTTGACTTTTGAATCAATGGGTAAAGTACACTGCTGACCCAAGTGTCGAATCACTTTTGTAAAGATTATAATGTATTCAAGAT
>NW_013530893.1:6321671-6342957 GCF_000836235.2 Papilio xuthus | reverse complement strand
TGTTGCTGCAAACAAAACTTTCAACGTACCATACGTTTATGATATCTTATAAATGTTCATAGTAAAAGCTGTCTGAAATTTTGAGCGTTTTTAACTCTTAGATTCATCGTCTATTAGGTGTCAGATGATCAAATAGAAAAACATAGAAAGGCATCAGCAGATTTGCACAAAGCTGGTCAAAGTTTTAGCTACAAATAAAGGTGTAGGTACACTATCTAAACGACATTTTGGGGCTAAATAAAAATAAACTCGGTAATAAATCTAAATGATGGCTTTAAACGTCGTACCGATGTTATCTGCGTGGCGGTGGAGTCTCGGAGGGCGGGGGAGGGGCGGCGGAGTCCTGCGCATGCCCGCGTGGAGTAAACACGGCGTGCAGCAGTAGTAACGCGGTGCCCCACGCGGCTAGGCCTTCGCCCCCGCGGCGACTCCGCGACGACCACGCAACGTGACATCCGAGCTATGTAATCGCTTGCCCGTTTAAGTTTATTTCAGAGTCAGATTACTGAAGTGATTTTTACGGTAAGGACTCGTATTGTATTGTAGAATTTATTATATTTCTTATTTTTCTTTGGGTTGAAGTTAGTGACCAGCATGTTCATATTGCCGAGGCGTGTCTGTATGTTTATTACGTATTGTTTACAATATCTTTGAACTCGGACCATTTGCATGTTTTCAGGTCGTAGATTTTTTGCGTACTTCATTCAAGAAATTGCGTGAAAAAGCTTTGTTTCCTTTTTGTTCATACTAACTCTATCTTTGTGTACAATTTTCCATACTAGTTATATTTTAATGTTTCTAAAACCTTGTCTGCCCTCACTGTAAGCATTAGCATAGTTGTTACATTACATTAAATACTTTTTTTTATTTCCACTCTATTGTTTTTTTTTTATTTTAGTAATTAAGTATGTTTCTCTATTTACTCAATTATTTTATGAGGACAAAATATCAGTATAAATATTAGAAAGTTATTCAGCTTACAATATGGTTGATTGTGTAAAAAAGTGACACGTAAAGTTATTTGTTCTATCTATTGGTATATGTGAACGATGTATCTTCATGGTCACAAAGTTGGATAAATTAAATCATAATTATTTTTTCAATACTTAGTGGAGTACGCCCATCCCCTACAACACCATGGGGGTGTCAACGTCCTGGTTTCAACTCTGTTATTAAGAGAAAAGATTTGATTGTTTGTTTTTTTTTCATTGAATAGGCTTCGAAACTACAGAACCGATTTGAAAAATTCTATCATTGTTGGTGTGTTACACTGTGACCGGATGATATAACATATATATTATACATTACGAGATTTTTTTTATATCTGCCCTGATGAAGACGTGGAAACTACTAGTTAGTATAATAAGACGGATAGTGTTATGCTTTAGACTAGATTAAGACTTTCAGGATGCCTAAGTGAAGTACTGAAGCAAATCCTTCTCACGACCTTCTCGTCCAACATCTTGATGTCCGATTGCAACCGACCCCGGTTTACCTTCCACTGCTCAATAATCTCTACTGACAAAATTAAAGCATATAAAATATATTGCAATATTTGTAATTGGCTCAGAAACTGTATGTACTGTAAGTAAATGTAAATTAGCGAATAATTACGTTATCATTTCCTTTACACTTCCCATCCTCATTAACATCGGTTATATCATATTTGATATACTAAAATATGTCGACAACAAGTTTCAGAACATGTTTTTAGTAAAGAGATATTGACAGTTTCAGAACATGCGTTCTATTTCAGTCGATGCGGATTTATGAATTACATTTTTCACATGTCGACCGCACAGACGGACAGCGCGCCTATTTACATATTAATATATGGCGTTGGCGCCCCCCCCCCGCACACCCCGCACACCCCACACACCCCCAACACTCATGTGATTATCCGGCGTTTTATTTCTAGCGCGAGCCGAGAATTAAGTGCTTAATTTTCATGGTTTTTTTGCGTCGTGTCTACGAAGCTGCGCCTCGATGTATGTAGTCGAGTACAAATAAACACATTAAACATATCGTAGTTATATATAATTTATGTGAAGTTATTTTATTAAACAGTAAAACATAGTATTTAAAAATGAATTCTTTTGCAATTTCTCTGGACGTTAGAAATAAAGTGTTGTCTAAACAAAGTTGTCTTTTAACACATTTTTAATATTCCCCTGTTATATATGTTGTATAATATCAATTATAACTGTATCAATGTCAATTATATACAGTACTGGGCTTAACCTAATCTTTCGTAAGCAAAGCCTAAATCACAACCTGACCTTGACATACGAAGCAAAAAGGTCACTATTAAGGTTCCTCTATCTAGTGTATGGGCGAGGCGATTCTACGCGATAAATCTAAGAGAAGATATTTTATGCGTACACATATTATATTGCCACATCAGAAACCTCACACATTATTTAGTTCTCCTTTGAATAAATTCGATGATCTGAAGCATAACCCATCCCGACTCTCAACAGAACACTAATTTACTATCAAATATAGATGTGAATATATAACAACGCATAAAACTTGGACAATAGAAAGTTACTATATTAATGTCGACTGAGACGTCGCCCCGAATGCTTTCGCTTATCATTTTAATTCAATCAAAAACTTATTTCATACCTTAGATGAGTTTGTTTCTGCTTTGTTTACGTCGCGGGTTTCAGCTAAACTTGTAGAGAATAAGTTCCGCTCGCGTGTTATACGGACACAATAAGCCGCCCCTTCCCCTCGCCCCATCCGCCCCACGCCCCCGCCTCCGCCCCCGCAGCCGGCCACATCCGGTATTGACAGGCTGCGATGATGTCTAACAAGTTTCAGGAACGTATAATTGGGCGGCCGACACATTGTATCGATCAGAACTATGTATAAACTTTATTAATTTATGGGCAAGGCATCGTAAATGCGTAGCCATTTCTAAAGGTCCGCTTTCCCAGAAAAGCTCTGAAGAAATTTATTTTATGTTCTTCGCTTTGTAAATCTATTATTTATGATTAACTTGTAATTGACTGTGTCTTTTTGCTGTAATTTCACTGTTATGTAATGTTGGTGGGTGAGCGTTATTTGTGCTAAAGCATATCCAATCGAATTAAATGGGCGCGAACGGATTATCCGGGCGAGTGGAGTGCATGAAGACATCCGGCTCCTGGGATTATCCGGGTAGCCGGATAGCCGGATAGCCGGGCGGCCGGAGCCGGATAGCGCGGTGAGGGACGTGTAATACGGTTACAGCATGTGAATTCAATAAGCGTGCCGCTTTATTAGGACTCGTTCCGGTTCTCGTACGGTTATATGTAACGCCTACACCACAGAAAATTGTCCTTCATCTAAATAACACGTTAAACATAACGACATTTCTTATGGTAATTCAATACAATCACGCCTGTAACCCAGCGGTGTGGGCAGAGACCACGGACCTCAATTTGGTGTAGACAAACGAACCTCCGCATTCAACGAGTGACAAGTCGCATTGCCGCCTTTTTTCTTCCGGGAATTCACATATATATTAGTAATTTAATTGCTGATATGTGCAGGTTGCACCATGCTTATACATTATTGAAAAATAATGGAAAAACTATTTCAATAAAAAGTTTGTTTCTGTATGTTGTAGCAAACATAACTATTATATAGTAAGTGATTAGCTATCTTGTGGTTGACTGCAAGAGAAACGCTGTTAATTGTGGACTTTACTTCAGCCGGTCACATATTGGTGACTTGAGTCTCGGATTATAATAACAGCGGCCCGGACTGCCGCTGTTATTATAACTATACAATTGAAAAATTACATTAATTTCCTCAGTGAAATAACAAAATTACACGCTATAAATTATAATATAATAATGATTAATATTTTTAATTATGAATTATTTGTAATTCAAAATATTATAATACTTTAATTGAAAATTAATAATTGTAAATGAATATACAACTAGTGATGTAGACAGTTTAATTAAAAATAAATTTTGAATATTGTAAAGTATTCGCTAAAAGGAACTTGTTAAAACCTCGTAATTAATACGACGTTGACTGTTTAATTCCTGTTCCTGTAGAAGCCTAAAGTGTTCCCGACACCTGCACATACTCGCACCTCCCCGAAACCGTGATTATGTATTGCTGTAAAGTTGACTTACCTTGTTTATTATTTTAAATTCAATAAATCTACTTATGTGATACCTTCTTAGAGAAGTGGTTCGTCTTTTACCTGTGTGATTTAGTAAATATAAAGTCGACTATGTTTAAAAAATATTAGACGAAAATTGATAAACTGATAATAAAATTAAAGTGTTCCACGAACTTGTCTTTGTGAACTTTTAAATTAGTTTGAGCAAGTGTTCAATGACACATTAAGAAACTTTTTAGACGTGAAATTAATTAGGATTATAATCCGTCTTCATGAATTTTACGCAAGTTCTGCTTCGAATCTTGCTTCATTTATATTTCAAGTTTTAGAGACGATATTTTACTTTCGTATATTTATTTTATTAATTTTATGTTAGCAATTGAATTATTTATGACAATAATTTCAAGTGATATTAGTAAGAAATAGAAATTTTAAACAGCTATTTATGCTATTTATTTGAGCTATGTAAATTACTTAAACTAAAACTTAGTTCGAGATGCAGTCAAGTGAAGTGAACTGTGAGATAAGACGGAGCTGGTCGATGTGCTCAATCGTTCGTCACATGGCGTCCGGACATTTCAATCTCAAGACATCCTTCTGTTGCCAGCCTCTTTGTATGCATACTTATTATTCTATTATACAATTTGGACAGCATATTTATCAGCTTTTTAGAATAAAGTATCTTACGATTTTTTTCATTACTTTTTCAAAAATAAAAATATATGACAGCTTGCACAGATGAGTGAAGGTTCAATATGTGTTGGTGTCCGCTGAGCTGAGAGATCGAATTAGTGATGTGCCAGTGACCGGCACGTACATTATGTGAGGCGTGGCGATCATTTAGGTCATTATCGATACAATGGCCCTCACTGGCCGCTTTCCATTGTTTCAATTTGGTTTTATATTAGGCTCCAGACGAGTAGGCGAGTCACACGATAGAAGCACGTTATAGCACATACGTGAAGTTATATACTTTATAGAGCTGGTCACTTCATTTAAGTCCCGTTCGTAGGGGCTTGGAGCATATCCTAAGTTAGAGGTGATTTAGTCAACCACGTTGGCCCAATGCGTGTGGGTTGACTTCACGCACACCTTTAAATTTCTTCGTAGAAATTTGTAGGTTGCATGACGATGTTTTCCTTTACCGTAAGTCGGTGTATAGATTTCCTGTAATTCTCCACTTACATACCAGGAAAATTCCTGATAAAACTTGTATAACGCTCTTTGTATGCCCGAGTTTAAATTATTAATCGTAAATCGTTTTCGCAACGAAGTTAAGTAATTGGTTTGGGAAATTAATTTACCTGGAAATGACATACACATTGAATGGCACAAAAGAACAAATAGCTTCGGTCTCTTCAATGCTTTCGTGTGCACTATGTTTGAGTTAATTTATTAAAGTTTACTGGTTCAAGAACACATAGATCGATTGATCGCTTGAAATATATTTTTACAATATCAGAAATATTGATATCTTTAGCATAGTTTACTGACAATCAGTTTTATTTACTTCTTGTTTGTTAAGGCTACTAGATAAAATAAAAAAAGGGTTTTCTTGGCGTCAACCTTTATACTACTACGGCAGTACTAAGTCCTATAGTTGTTTAAGCTTTGATGGTTAATGGCAGAGAGCGTTGCATGTCTCGGGGCGAGTAAATGCAAGACTTGAAGTTGGAGCTTAACCGGGACGTGTTTTCACTTAAGTTAGCACAAAACTTCTTTCATAATTATGCACGTTATGTTTAGTTTCTTTGTCAAACAACTAACATTAATTAGGGATACTGTTAATAAATGGTTTCCAAAAAATATTTCGAATTCCTTAATCTTTCTTAGGCTTTTAAGGTATTTAATGGATCCTAGTGGTCGCGAATTGGTCAAAATTTGATCATTATTCGTAACAATTTTTTTTATTGAAAATTAATTTATATTCAATTTAATATTTTATTTTATTTTAATTTTCACCGTACTTTAACGGTGTCAAAGTACGGTGATAATTAGTAGTATTGCTGAGGAAGATATAAAGAAATCGCAGACAAAGTGGAAGATACGCTGTTTAAGTACGAAATGCTTGTGACAAGAATTAAAAAAAAAGATAATATGAAGTTAGCACTATCCACTATATAATAAGATGGTAAGGAGAAGTTGGACGCCGCGGGGCTTCGTAGGGCGTCGCTACGGTACTAGGCGGGACGCCGCGGGTCGTGAAGGCACTTTGCTTACTTCAAGTTACTGATTTGATATTATACTTTTATCTTACACTTTTATGCAGCACCGCTAAGTTTAACTTGAGACGACTTACTTCAAGTTTGTTATAAACATTTTCTGTATCATCCCTAGTTTTTATTTTCGTTTAGTTTAGATAATAAACATACTTCATACTGATATTATTAATGCGATAGTATGGATGGTTACATCAATGTTTGTTACCTAGTTCCAAAACTGCTAAACGGATCCTGAAGAAATGCTACATAAATATAGAATAGAGTTTGATATAACACATAGGCTACTTTTAATTTTTTTAATTCAATGCTGGCGAAGTCACGCAGAAGGTATATAGCTCTATTATATATTAGTGTCGTTTGTTTAGAAATAAGCCTGAAACGTTCTATTCATAAAACTCTGGACACCTGCAAGCGATGTTGTTGCGATGCAGTTTTTATCAAGTCTCTCAATAGGTCGGTCAAGGTCCGGTGCGTGTGTGGTTTGATGTTCTTTCATATTTCAGTATACATCAGGTCACAATGAATGGCAGACGATTTTTTCACTTTAGCTCCATTCTGTACCTGCATTGTGTATTTTCTAAATTTTGGCTTATGACTGACTTTTTTAATTTAAAAAATAAAACGTTTTATTTTGTTCTTTTTCTCTTTGTTCGTAAATTTATAAATAAACATTAAACTAAACTAAACTTTACGCAATTGCACGGAATTACATTTGAATCTGCGGCACATGAACTTTTGCAGTAGTCGGTTTAAATTCACAACATCCCGACGGTAAACCTCGCTATTTCGGCAACTAAATATCAACTTTGGTCAAACTATCGATAATTGAAATCGCCAGAGACGCCTTGTAGTGTACTAACTTCCGAGTTTCACTATTAATGTTTGAGAGCCACTGGCCAACGATGACGACGCTAATAGTTTGAGAGCCGCTCAGAGTTTGTGTTCGTTATGTGACATTTGACGATCTAATTTCACTTACCACTAGCGACGCTAATGTGTTAGGTTAACTGAAGTTTGAGCACTCTAAGTGCCTGTAAACTTCCCGTTTCCTGATCATCAGGAACTAAGGTTAGGAAATAGAAAATATTTTGATTATATCCGATAAACTTTACATAAAAAACTATTTGCTTAATTTTTAAAACGATAGCGCATGAAAGATTATTTCTATTTATTCCTTCAAATGAAGTATGTTTAAAATAGAAGTTGTTTTATTTTCAAAATACATGAGAAATAGAGATGTTACTATGTACTGAATGTAATTAGAATCGATAGCAACATCTGTTGTAAGCGACTCGGTGTTAATGTCGTCAATTACATCATAGGGTTGTATCGGTTTTTATCAATTACAATTAGTTTCATTTGATATTCAGAAACGCTTAATGCTCTTCAATTTATCAACGATATGTTTCCAAAAATTAATCTTAACAAAATAAGCAATAATTTTATCGTTTCTTTGTAATTTTAATAAAAAGTATATTTTAGAAATGTGACATGTATTTGAAAACATTTAATTAACATGAAACCGTATTGTATTGTATTGTATTATAACTCAGAGTAGGATTCAGTAACAGTAGTGAAAAGTTGTTAGTGTATTTTGGTGTGGATTTTACAAGTTTTAATTGAAATTCTCCGAGCTGTGGGGCAGCTTCACTGTATGTACGTACGTACGTTGTGTTGTTGTTCAGCACTCACTAAACTGAATATGACGTCTACGAACTGGGGATTATATTTGCACTTACATTTTTAACAAGCTCTTGAAATTTTAAACGTTATTTTATTTACATTACAAATAAAAGTTAAGCTTTTACGTGTCGTTTGATGTTTAATAAAATAAAGCAGAGCAAAATGAACACAGATAAGCAATATTACAGAAATTAATAAGTTTGGCGTAACCTTGACGACAGATAATTTTGGGTCCGCCTCTCTCGATCTAACTCTCTAGATGACACAATGCTTGGAGGTTTGTTCGTCGTCTGCTTCATTCGGATTCTCTTTATCAACCAAGTGGTCGTGATAGAATATGGATTTGGATTTGTTCTTCAATTGTCGTTTTTTAAATGATGATGATGTTTGAAAATGATCAATTATGTTGGATCAAAGCTTTGGCTATTGCATTTCAATCATGTCTTGGAACACATTTAGATCGTACTTTGATATGACGTGAAGGGCAACGGTCGCCGCTGAAGATCGACTTATCGTCTGTATCGATTTCTTGCGTTGTAATCATTTGATTTTCTTTATTTTTCATGTCCGTAGGAATAACTGTTGTTGAAATTTGATTTACATTATAATTATAGTTATACAGGTAATTATTAAACAGTAACAATGCCTTGAGGTCGTTCTGTCTTTGTCTCCATCTTCCAGTTGTATCCATCTCTGTTGTTCGGTGGGTTTTTCTTTTCTCTTGTTGAGGCAGTGGATTAGTTTCATGTCCATAGTTATAAACATTTGCGTTGTAATTATATACTCCTTGTTCACTTACATCACTATTGATGTTACGTTTGCATTGTATTGGAATGATTGCTGTTGAGATCACAAATAAATATATGAAATACATATTGACATGATAGCGCGCCGCTCCCTACTCAAATGAATATTGAATTTATAAAGTTGTTTCTAATAGGTTATTAAATATTCATTATAATTAGCTCGTTAATGAATCAAAGATATACTAAATAATTGTTTTTTAATGACTCAAATGGTACAATTGAATGTCCGAGAGACGAATATAATAAAATATATTTTGCTTTCGGACCAATTTATGTTAAAAATAGGTAAAGGGATCAATATTCTAACTTATAAATGCGAATGTTTCGATGGATGTTATAAGGTGTGTGGTGTCTCCAGAACGGCTGCGTGAATCTACCTGAAATTAAGCCTAGTAAAACATAGGCTACCAATTATTTTTATTATAATTCCGCGCAGACGGAGTCGCGGGCGACAGTTAGTATTCCTGTTTGGTCAGAATGAGAGTGAGATTCAATGTTGTGATGTGTGCTTGTTGCAGATGCGGGGCGCAGGCGCGTGACGACGGACGGGCTGCTGAGCGCGCTGGCCCGCCTGCGCCGCCCCCCGCACCCGCCGCACCCCGCAGCGCACCCCTCCCGCCCCGTGAGTACACGCACCGAACACATATACGTTGCGGGTCGTAGGCGCATCCGACAACTTGCTCTTTTGGTTAAATAAAAGATTTAAAAATTAAATTATTCGTTATGGTCAAACCTGAGAATATTATTTATCTAACATCTGTATGGTTTCACGCTGTTTATTGTAAAACAATTAAGTGAACAAGTTTAATTTCGGGCGATAGAAAGCGGCGTACAAGTTCAAAATGTAATTTGGCACGGGCCTTGAGGTGTAGTGCCAGGAGCGGCCGGCTTCAATGCCACATGGTACTCCCCCCCCGCTTTGTTATCAGTACAGTGTAAATTCGCTGTTAATGTTCGTAATATGAGCACCAGTAATGATCACAGCAGGGCGTCTGCGTGCTCAGGAGATACATCTCCTGAGCACGCAGACGCGTTATCGACATACATGTCGATAACTTAGTACCTCATGTTTATTGTATTAAAGCTGGTCTTAACTTTTATTGTATTTTTATTTAAACGAAATATATATCCTTACTAGCTATCGCCCGCGACTCCGTCCTCTGGGAATAAAAACAAAAACCTTATTACTAGCCTTTGTGATCTTCCATACTACGTTCTACATTTATGCCAAATATCATTCTATTGAGCCGTTCCGGAGATACCTTTAAACAAACATTCATCCATCCATCGAAATATTTGCATTTGAATTGGTAATAATATTACAGAAAGAAATAACTATTTTTGATAGATTTCGACGAAATGTTAACAAAGAAATAGATTGAATTGTTTATTACTCGCAAACAAGTCTGTGTCGCAGATGTTTTTAATATATTGCAACGAATCTCAAGTACTACGTATTATTTTACTTACTCGATTTGTTTTACAAAACATTTATTTAAAAAATGCTGGTGATCATCTTCAATACATTGGCAAGCTCTCAACCTATCGGTGGGGGGTGTAAAGGGCCTTAGCCCACTCAACCCCCACCCTTTCTCAATCTGTAGATGAGTAAATTCACAAGCAATTGAGTAGGTACGCATTGAGACGTTGCGATCATTGATTTATCCTTCAGCTCAATGCGAGACTCAATCAAATTAATTTTACATTTCATTCGCCTCAAAAGTGTTATATAATATACCACGGAGAGAGTTAACTTTTTTATTTGAACATATATATATATATATATATATATGTGTGTTAGAATATTATCAAGTGTACACGATATGTACGCAAATTAAAACTCGAGTCACACAACAGCTCTTGAATGTCGCTGACATGTTAAAAATCTGATATAATGGTCACTCCACGGCCTCGTGCGTTCACAATTTTTTTGTGTGAAAAACTGATACATTTTTTTTTGTTAACTAGAGAGTAATTTACTGAAATATAGAGTAAAAAACTTTGTATAACGTATTGCTACTATCCCAGATTTAAATCAATGAGGGAGATAACAAATATTTTTTTAAATGTTTCGGCTGTGAAAATGCACTTAAGTGGTGTAGTGGTAAAGTGGATAAGTTTTAACGAAAACGCACATTCTATATTTGTACAGAGACAATTGAAATGACTCTATTCCATATGTGACATCCCCTGTGTGTCAATGTTTCAACAATAAATAAGCTAATGAACACAAGTTTAAGTTTTTATCTGTTTTACTGCGTAGATAATATTTCAAACGTGTTTGTAAAGTTAGCTTTGTATATATATTTATTATAAACTAGCCGAGTGCGGGGTATTGTTGGACGGTGCGGGGGTGCGGGGTTGCGGGGGTGCGGGGGTTGCAAATATTTCAGTAAATGCTGCACGCGGTCGTTGCTGGTGTTCACACAAAGCGCGCGGGGAATTTTCGCGCTTGGATTTTATACTTTTTCACTCGGCTCTCCTGCCCATGCCGTACTTTGTTAACGATAGTTTTTTTTGACTGTTTTGCTGTATTTAAATTTTGCTATTTTATTTCCTTTTTTATTTTATAGCTAAATGCCAACGAAAAATGTAATTACTACTTTAATAATTTTGTAAATTTACTAAATGTATATAAAGCAGCGGATTCAAGGAAACAAACAATGTAATAATGAATTTTATCCGGGGTTCTTCTCACCTACAATGTCTCAATTTCTGTTCTATTGTTATTGAAACAAAACGCGTTGTAATTAGTAAATAACCGGCAAAGGACTTAAAATCTCCAAATTTATAGCATTGGGGAAACTCGAGCGGTAAAATGAAATTAATTTCCCCGACAACGTAAATACTCTCAGACAATTTTAATCATTTTGAGGAAAGTTTTATTGCTTCATAATAATTTAACGATGAAGGGGGTTCACGTTTAGAATTGTTTCAATAATGATTACCAATAATTTAAGATTTTAGGTGATTTTTAAAGCGTGCAATTTAAATTTAAAGTTTGTTGAATCATTCATAGAAATCTATGATGTAAAATAGAGCTAGTTTTCTAGTTTTTATTCACATCTATTTTGCATATTTTATCTTAAATTTTACTAAATGAAAGAAAACATTTTCTATAAGATATAAAATTCTTTGTAAAAGTTGTATTGTATTTTGTACATTGAACACAAAAGCCCCACCGCCGCCGCCACCGCCGCCGCCGCCGCTCACCTTCATCTTTCAGAAACTAACCGACAGCCGAATACCTGACGTCTAATAATAAAAGTTATTACTCCGTCGCTGTAACTTTTCGTCTTGTTTAATATGAATTTGTCATTTTATTCCCACTATTCTTAGAGATGTGATGGAAATAGAAAATGTTTACAGATGACTTGTTTACGTCTTTGTCAGATATCGCGAGCTGTTGAATAAAGTTTTATTTTTGTTAACTTTCAGAGACATTTTGAAAATGTTTTCTCTAGACACAGTATTTTTCTAAAGTCCCCGAAACATTAAAAGTGTTACCATATTGTAAAGTGTCTCTTACCTGTATAGTTTGTCTGATAAATGAGTGTAAACGATGGCCATCTCCTTTCCAGTATCCACTTTTACTAGCCGCAGTTTCCAGCTTATTATGTTTGTGTTGATGTTTAACGTTAGTGACATAACATCAAGTAACTCTGCCTACCTCATTTTGTTGCTAGACATATAAAAAAGAGTCACGATTGTAGAATTGTCTAAAAAAACAGTTTTGTCCTAAATAGAAGTATTAGTTAAATATATCTTCTTCAACTTTTTTCATTTATTATTTGTTATTGAAGTCCTATATTCAATTCAATTAACATTTTTACAGTTGGAAAGTTTTGTAAAGAATTCTGTTTGGAATATATTTATTTATACGCAATTCTTTGTTTATTAAAGAAAGTATGCCTTCAAAAAATGTAAAGACAATTCTTTAGTACTTCAACGTCTTATTGTATTGGAATTTTGATGGAAAACTGGTAAAATGCGAAATTGGTATTAAACTGTTTCAAGTACTAAATGTGTAATCACTGCTTACCCTTCTAGGTTAGATTAGAGTTATGTTATTGTTAACACGACGTTTTTATAAGCGAGCAGTCAGTGGTGTGCGTTCAGCAATGTTCTTGTACAATTCCGCTAGAGGGTGGTAGCGGGGGGGGAGGGGGCGTACAACTTCCGCCGTGTGGTGAGATTTAACACCGCGACAGTGAGAGCCGACCTTAATCTGAATGCTTTATACAGAGGTGTGAATACATTTTAATTTGAAAATATTATTCGTTGAAATGTGTATGTATATCTTAAATATCTATCATATTTTATTGCTGATGATAGAGTTACAATTATCATTGAGTTATTGTCAAAACACAATTTACATATCATCTTTAACAATCCCTTTGTTAAAAATAGAGATAAATATATTATTGTACAGGACGTTCGGACACAGTAAATCACCGGGACAGTCGTAGGCTACACGATAACTTACTTGGTGTGGATCGGTGGAAAAAAAGCCACCTCTGACTGTCGTCGTTCCAATTTAATCACGTGGATATAATGTTAAAATGGAATAAAATAAACTAATACAACAATGTGAGCTAATTTTTTTAATAAATATATACATAACAGCAGTTACGTGACTTGACGGAGCGGAATATTACAATGTTCCACTTTGCATGAACTAAACTGTGGAAACAAGGCGGTCGTTAATCATTATGAAAGTGTTAAGAAAGAAATATTTAACACCCATGTGTATAGTAAGTACTTAATTGAGTTCAAAGTAAGTAAATTAGATAAGGAGTGATTCCTTATCTAATTTAATGGCTGGACTTAGACATAAGAAGGAAGTTATAGGAAAAAAAAGGGTCTTGACAGACAGACGGACGGACAACAAAGTGATCTTATAAGGGTTCCGTTTTTTTTCCTATGAGGTACAGAACCCTAAAAAATAATTAACTGAAACTTTTATTATCATAATAGCTGCCGCCCGCGATTACCTCCGTAGGAAAATAAAAATAACTTAGTAAGTGGTTCATTCTTCCAGACTATGTTGTACATCTGTGCTAAATTACATCGAGATCAGTTTAGCCGTTCCGGTGATACAAACATCGGTCTATCCACATAAACATTCGCATTTATAATACGAATAAGAAGTAAAACAAGAAGTAAGATTTTCGAACTTTAGAAGATAAATCATAATTAAATAAATAAAAAAGCGTGTTAAAATGACATGTGCATTTTGTAACTATTCAGTGGTTCTGTAAAACGTGGTTAACTAGAAGCGGCAGTTTTCAAATTGCTTTGATTCAGTTCGTGTAATTAAGATTTAGGTTAAGCAGATTGTAAATTGGGTTACCTTTAATTGCATTAAAATTTATAATTTTTGTTACTAACTGGGAAATTAGAAATTAATTGTTGATTCTCTTTAAAGAGTTTGTATATTTTAAAGTATACTATAAATTTAATTTAACAAAGCACTTTTATGTATATATTTACAAAGGTTAACTATTATATTTTACGAGTTATGTTTACGTACAGCTTCGAGAGGAATATTGGAAATCCTACTATATTATATATAATTATTATGAACTAATAAATAAGAGTAAAGAGGGCTCCAAAAACTATTTTTAATTTTAATAAATCTTTAATAAATATTATTTAGTAAATAATAAACAATAAAGTTTCTAATCAAAGTAATTAATTAAGTTGTATCTGTAGGTGACCTTCTGTCCCCGGCACATGACACCAAACACAAAGGACCTACTGAATATTAACGATCATCTATCGGAGGTGTCGTGGCCCACGTTCACCCTTTACATCCCTTTGTTTGCGATACCTGTTGGGCCACGAACTAAGCGAGTTTGTTTATATATAAACAAAGGATATGCATTGTATTTGAAAATAGATGAGGTAGTTACCTAATATGGGTTAACAGAGATTACAATATTTGATATGATAACGACCCGTTTTTTTATTCTACTACTTGCATTTACTTAAAAGAACTTACGTGATCTTAATAATGTTTTTAATTCGCAATTTAGATGAATTCAAATCATTTTTTAACATTTTAACTTACTTAAATGAAATAAAAAGGAAGGTTCAAATTGTTTTTCACACATTTATTTAACAGAAGGTCTCAATTATTTCTCTGTTACGTAAAAGTGTTATTTGTTTGATGACAAAAACAGTGTGTAATTGCAGACAGAACTCGTTTCACAAACTGTTCATTAATGAACGTTCCTCGCTCACTGCCACGCCACTGTTGTCTGTCATTTTATTTATAAATAAATATTTTAGTCAATATGTTTCAGTATCAACTTAAATAACTTTCACATGGGAATTTGACGTAAATCGTTGTTTCTATTTTTAATACTGTCATTATAATTTGAATATACAAATTAATTTAATAACTGGGAATAAAAGTAACCGTAGACAAGTTGTAGCTAATGCTACGGTGCTACGATATCAGGTTAATATTTATTGTTTATACATATTTATGTTTAAAAGAAATAGGCAATGAAACCATTAAAAGTAAGAGCTGAAAAAATATCATCAGAATAATGTAATACCTTATTTAGTTGTATAAATGTAAAGCTCATACCCTAAAGGATTGTAACGACTACGCTAGCAACCTGAGGGCGAGCGAGCAGCCGCCATGCCTGCGCCTCTTAGCCGGTCACCACTCGCCACTCGATACAACCCTTGATAGGATTATTTGGGTCATCGGGGCGCACTCCCTGGGGGTATCAATTTTTTCCAGAGCCTCTTTGTCTCGCCGTAATGTGATTATGGAAGAGCTTTTATCGTCCCTTGCCTCTTTTAAATGTAATTTTATTTCATAATATTCAGTCTCCAGAGCCACTCTAAATGGCGTTAGATAATATTCTAGTCCTACTTTGATAAGATATTAGGGTTACTTATTGAAATATCTTTTTAAAAGATTTTTTATTAAATGTTAGTCCACGACGTTTTCCTCCGTTGTAATATCACAACTGTTTTTAAAGTTGCATCAAAGCGACTGCAGCGTAAGTATTATACAAGTGATAAAGTTATGTTCTTACATATTTGTCAATTATTTGCAATATGTACACGCGGTATCTCGCCGTGTAAACTACATCTACACAATCATTTCACTTCAACCTTGTATTCGTATGCCAAAAACATTGTAACTTGTCTTTGTTTGATACTAAGTATACAAGAATGTTACTTATACACAAACTTAGTCCTTGAATTGTATGAAAAACAAGTTGCTACAACTAATATTAATTTAACTACAGTCTGTTATTTTATTAAGAGAATTTACTTTAAGTTATTGTTAAGTTAAGTTAAATAGAGCTGAAAGTTTATTCGTTTTGCCACATTCTGTTTCGTTAGCTAAATGACCGAAACGTAAATACAAATGATATTCATCAGTAAAAACCCACTTTAAAAATAATTTATAAAAAAAATGTCAAAATAATAGCAATCATTAAACGATAAACAGTTAAACGATTAGTTTATCAGGTTCGGAAATAAAGGTAATGTGTGTACACCACGCGAACCGGCCATTTTGTAAGTTAACCAGATCAGCTGGCGCTGGCGCTGGCATTCAATACGCCAATCTGTTTGTCCGCTGATTGACTGATTTAAAAACATCGTTGCAGAAACATCAAAGAAATGTTTGATTTATGTTAAAAATTATTTTCAAATAAAACCGTTTCATTATTTGAGAACAATTGCAGCTTGGATAAGAAAAGTCAAATTTTGTTCTAATACATGTAGAAAACATTGTATCTTTGACTTTACCAATTCGGGTGAGTTTAGTTTAAAATCAACGTATTTGTTTGTTTAAAAATTGTCGTGTGTTTTGAACGTTAGTACCGAGGTTCAGAGCATAGCAAATACAAAGACTGGATCAAAGTGTGTTGTTTGTGCAATCAGCTGAGCAAACTGCGCAGTTAACGTTTACTACAAACATTTCAAGCGGAATTATTTAACAATGTGTACACAGATTGAACGAATAAACAATACAAGATATAAGCAATTATAATAAAGCTTAGAGAATAATATTTTTTAAATATATTATATCATATAAGGTCAATCAAACAGGCAAGCGGCCACCTGAATTCGCCGAGATGGCGAAGCAACAGCTGCCCATAGACTACCAAAATTGCAAATGTGTTGCGTTGCATGCATGGTAATCGACGGAGAAAGGTGCACACAGAAAGAGAAAATTTAATCATAAAAGTATCAATTTAGTTTTTTTTTATAGCTATGTACTGTATTATATAATCTGTATGTTTTGTTGCAGTCGGATGGGCGACACCAGGCTCCCAAAATCCAATCTCCGCGTCCCTCCCCCGACCCCGCCGCAGGTGAGGGGACCTTTGCTTATATTATTTAATTAACACCCCAGTTATATGTTAATTTATTAAAATCACATTCCAACTAACGGTTAGCGTTGATTACCTACTGCTTCGTGACTTTGGTTTGCATTTTAATTAAGTTGTGTACTTCACACAAATAAATACGATCTATAGAATATGGTCTATGAATTTATACAGAAGTGAAGTTTTAATAAAACTATACTAAAATAATATTATATTAAGTTTTCTAAAATTGTGCTTAATGAAAGTCAGTAATCTCTGCCTACCCCTGAGGGTTGCAGGCGTGAGTTGTGTTGTTGTTAATAATGGGATAGGTACATACATAAATATTTATCCAATTCCAACTTAATAAAGCAAATATACCGAGTTACTGATGATATTCTACATTATAACACAGGTACTAGTTACATATCTATTGATTAGTTACACAACGCGTGGATTGATTATATCGAAAAGTATTTAAAAATAATTTCCCTGTCCTTGTTACGTTTAATATCAATATAAGTTGTTCATGAATGTTGTATATGAATCAACTATTCAGATATTACTTTCAATCAATCAAGGACATATTTTTCTCTCTCACTCTTTATTCAATATTCTCCTGTCTTTCATTCCCGAGACTTTAAAGCATGTCTTATTCCAATGCTCAAGTGTTTATAACAAATGTTGTATGTTGTGCAGGTGCGGACGGCAGCATGACGGTGGCGCGCGGCGAAGGCTCCCCGGAGCGGCTGGGCGGTGCGCTGCGAAGGCTGCACTATAGAGCCACACGGCGTGCGCACTCCGCCGCCGCCGCCGCTGCAAGGCACCATGCCAACACACCCTCCAAGGTCAGTGTCCAGTGTTTCTCCTAAGGAACACAAAACATGAGTGATATTAGCCTTCTCGGAGAAGTGTAGTCAACGTTTAGGGAATACGAGTCTATATTATGTTTTTAAATCGCAATTTATCTTTTCTTTATTTGAATTCTGTAACCAACTATGCATTCTGAGATAATTGCAGGCAAAACATACTCATAAAAGGACAACGCAAAGTTTCACTGACATAGCTTAAAAAATATTATCTAGTATATTTTTAACTTAAATAAAAAACAATTTACGATGTATGTTTATTTTTAATTTCCCGAATATAAAGCCATACAGCGGGCACTCAAACTTAAGCCATCAAAAACACTCCGCCCAAATGAGTGCTTGTTCGGGAATTACGTTAATTGCTTCACCACGCACTCGAGTTGTCGGTGCCATCAATTAACTCCTTCCAAATACATACTATGTTCTCACTAATTATTCTACCCATTTGAATACTTTTAATAGCCAAATTACTGGATTAAACCTTATGTCGTAGTGAATAAAGATTTTTTTACAATGTTACAATTTATCCTTTAGCTAGGCTTGATACTGTTTTACTTTATCATAATTTTATTGATAAGAATAGCCTCGAGTGTTAAGGTGAAACTCAACCAGAATGTACAGTCAACATTTTATTAAAAGTCGTTATCTAGTGCGTTGTATGTGTCAAAACAATACATTGCTCCTGGTAATAAAACGCTATCACTCTTACCCCACCCTTATACACGTAAAAGTATTTTATACAGCTCGTTAAAAGCTGGTTACGTCAACTTATAACACCGATATCGCTTTTATAAAATGTTTTATATTCTCACTACATTATATTTTATGAATATGTTACATTTTCTTATCACAAATCTGAGTACAGAATTACAAATAATAATAAACAAACAGTATAAAATCCGACACGAAACTAATTGAATAATACGACGACTTCTGTCCGGCCTATCGACACGCTATTTTCAGTCTAATCACCTTTGTTTTATGATTTATTTTAGTTAACGCCTAGTTTTTTGACGCTTATGGAATTATAGGATAAAATTAATTTATTAGGTGTAGTATTATTCGTACGTTGTAACGGAACGTAAAGTCCGACTCGAAGGACCAAGTTTGAAATTAATGAAATGGACCTGCCTTTTTTATGCATTGGAAAGATAGAAATTATTTTACAGGGAGATGGAGAAACCTTGATTCCCTATAGGTTTTAATGTTAGTCGTTTGAAAAGAAAGGGAGGAATGTAGAAAATTAAAAGTTTTGCCTTAAAATTGAGAAAAAATGTATTATGATCAAGTTATTTTTTTTAATTGTACAAAAATTGCCTACAAAATTAGCTTATGTGTGGTACTTGCTTACTTTTTATCTTTCAGTTCTAAATAAACTTACCCGCTTCCCCTGTCGTCGTAGCCGCACTCTATAGTATCCCAGTGTTCCAGTTTACAATATCTTACAAAAACTAAAGTTTCCTTTTCACATTGTGTCACATGAAATATTTCTTCTGTATGTAAACGCATGTGTATACAAATGAAAATATTTTAATGAAAACATTCAAGTCAGAACTGTTTTACTATCAACTGAAATATTTAACAGAAAAAGTTTTTATTTATTATATAAAAAATTGGACGTGTTAGATTAATTAATTTGTTCAACGTAAGCGTTAGTTCGTCTCTAGAACATTTTAGCTTTGAAGCTATGTTATATAACTTCACAATGTCATGGAATCGGAAAGGTTTTTACGAATTTTTGTATATTTGTTTTAGTTTAATAAATAAGTTTTTAATTTCTATTTTGCTTTTTATTTTAAGAATAACTATTGGCCATATCAGTGTCCTTGGACAATTGACGGTATCTACGTAGCACGTACTCGGAATTTGTTTTCCGAATTTCGTAACATGTTCGAAAATGGGTCGAGTACTTGATTCCGTTATATTGTAAGAGCGGAGAGGGCAGAGAGAGCGCGTACAGCCGGCACTCCTGTTTGCAGTACCTCTGCCACTCGTAGCCGCCTGCTGTTGTACGCCATTTATATTCACAACGTCACTTCTGAGCACCTCTCGAAATCTTAAAGGACTTCATCAATTTATGATTTTGGATTTCTTACAACTTTGTTTTTAAGTGAATCTAAACCAAATGCTAGTCAGTTGCTAATATATATGGTACACAAGTAAAATATAATCTACATTTATTAATAAAATTGAATTGTCTGTATCTGAAAAAAGTGTACGAAACACATGATGAATTTGCGTTGCTAATAAAGAAAACTGATAACGTCTGTGTGTCCGCAAGTTTGCATTTGTTCCCGATACTTAATCTCTGAAACATCGTGGCCGATTTTGAGGGAACGTTGACAGGAATGACGATATGTTTGATAAAGTGATTTAGGTCTCTTGGTGAGTTTGATTTTGAGAAATCAACGATAAGTGCGGTAGAACTGAATCCACGTCGATTCTCAACTATAAGTTCATTTTAACTGTACTTATAATATTATATATACTTTCTTATGTATTCATGTAAATAGTAAACTAGAACCCAGTAAAGGTGTAATTTAACGCCTCGTTTGTTAGAATCAGTGACGCGCGCGTGTCTCACTCATTTAATTAAAATATTTCTCGGAACTTTCTACCTTCTCGACTCAAATGGAAATTACACTCACTTTCTCGGTACAAATAAATAAACATATGAAATGTGCGATATAAATTTACTTTGTTATAAAATAGACTGTATTTCCTGTTCAGTTAATTGTTTTTTTTCCAGTTGATGTTCTTAGAATTTGTGCATAATAGTTATGGACAGTAAACGTTCTATGTTACAGCTTTATTATTTCACTATTTAAACACAGGTTGTAAGCCAAACCTATATTTGCTTCGATAAAATCGCTTAAAAACTGTTAACAAAGAGAAATCCGGCACGAAGGACCATAATTATAGTTCGTGTCAATTGCTCTTTTATATGCTATAATTTCACAAATGGTCTTTGTAGGTCACTATATTAACATATTATAACCAATAGGTAAATTATATGATATTCAAAATAACAAATAGAAAACTGATAAATATATAATATGTTTTCTTAATTTTTCTTTATTTAGATACGAGTACTAGCAAAAGATTGCAATGAAAGTTGTTACAGTAACAATGTAGCAAACAGAAAACATGTAGTATTCAATCATACATGTTTCAATTACAAATTTATAGTTTTCTTTACTCATATTATGAATGTTGTTGGGAGGTGGGGTTGGGG
>NW_013530893.1:6258166-6321654 GCF_000836235.2 Papilio xuthus | reverse complement strand
GGGGGGGTGCCTACAACCGCGAGGCGTGAGGGGTTTAGGGGGTAAGGGGTGGTACAAAACATAAATAGTGGAGCTCACATCAATCATTAGTGAGTGGCACGCTTCATGCTCCATCGCTTACAACTGATCGGTCTGATTGCCCCTACTATTGCAAATAAAAATAATAAGTCCTTCATACTAAATAAAGAATAAGGGATTCATTCCTTGTATGTGAACTAAAGCTTTATAAGGTCTTTTGTGATTACTGTCTCGTTGTAATGTTATCCATTTATCATAAACCAAGTGGTTTTCTGATTGCAAATTTTTATAAACATCATTTATCATATAATTTAAATAGCTTGCCTGTTTGTTGTATTCTAAAGAAAAACGATAATATGCCGCCAGAACTGTTGCAGTAAACAAACGATGCTACTTGAATTTTCATAATTAATGTATAAATATAGCAAACTGTATGTCCAATTAATAAACAGTATTAAAGTTATTAAGTACACGCACATTTATAAAATCTTACAACTTAATGAGAAGAGGGAGGTTAAATGAATAAGACGTGCAAAGTGTACACACTGAACGCCGGAGCGTGAAATAACTCTCGGGGTTAATACAAGTGAAGAAGCGGCGCAGTTTATCAAATAAATTAAATCATTTAGCTACATGTAATCTCTCACTGAATTTCCTACATCAACCATTATTTCAAAAGAAAGATTTTTTCATGAATACTACAATTTATTTGCTTAGGCGCATCGTACATAAGGTAACGTAAATCTGCAAAACCCGGTGATTTCAGTGGCAGTGCGAGATAAGTTTAATAATTTTTGTTATCTACTCTTTTTATTGTATTTTCAACTTCGACTTTGTAAAACTCGAACATTCGAGAATGAAGCTCGTAGGATGGGTAAATGATTATAATCGAAAGAAAGCAGCGTTGAAAGGCAACTGGGTGTTGACAGCTGATGTCTAGGTTGATATCATTCCCAAGATAATATCAGTTGCGAAGTCACGCTTTGAGTCGAGCTGTAACCACACACGAGCTATTACGACATATTGATAAATATGTGTATCGCACTACACTACGATGAGTATGTACGAGTGAGGAAATATCGAGCATCGAAAACCATAGATAGCTCTTTTGGTAAATAATTAAAAATAAATAAGAAAATATTTTGACATGCTGCCACACTCGGAGTCAAAGAGTAAATAATTGAAAAGATAAAACAATAGTTTTCTTTGAAGTGAACAATATATTTTGCTTAACATATTAAATAACAAAACTACAACCAAGTCACAGAAACACTCGGGTCATTTTTAAACCGATTTATAAACTTTTAAATAAAAGTTGTCGATTCGCGATACAAAGAACGATTAGTAGAGAGTGATGATAATGTAATTACTAGAACTTTACGTTGTGTAATAGAGTTTTACCCGCTATTATTATACTTTTACCGATGAAATCAATATTTACAGAGATATTAAATGAATGATAATAAATCTTAAATTAAATAACTGCTTGTTTTAGGATGTATGACTAAAAGAAATACAAGTAAGAAGTTTTTACATCTGTACAATGCAATAGCCGGTTTCCTGGCGGGCCTATCTCCGGCGAACCTCTTTCTTTGCATCTGCCATCATTTCCCGTGCGGTGTCAATCGATGTCATATCTCAGGTGTCTTCAGTACAACAATACGTGTCGTATTGGACACAGCTCTTGATTTGTTCTGTCCATGGACATTATTGGCGGACCAAGATAGAAATATTCCGAGACGTACAGGGATGGATTTAGATGACGAAAGTTAGAGGAACAACACCCAAAAAAGATCAGGGCCGTATCACTGCGAAGTTAAAAAGTTTGTAGTATAGTTTCATAGTAATAATAGTGTTTCGTTTAACTGATGGAAAATATTGCTCGAATGTAATGTACAGTGACTCTTGATATTCTTCCCTGGAAAGATGTGTTGACATAATAATGCCTTGTTAATTTTGATGGAGAAATGGCCAGTTAGATCATTTTTGTGATCGACGGATGCTCAGGAGTTTGTATTAGAGTTCAAGTTTATACACAGATATTTGTGGAAACTTCTCAAACATGATTCATCCGCCGAGACAGCTGTACTGTGTGGATAAGCAGCATTCAAGATATTATCGTAAAATGCAGTTACGGGTATGTTAGTAAGCAATGTATTCCAAAATTTGACATATTTACAATAATATTCTAAGCCTTACGTTATTTATCTTATAAAAACTATATTTAATAAATTTAAATCAACCAAAAAGCTTGAAATAAGTTTTTTTCGTAATAATAAAGCACTATCGGGCAACTTGAATATTTCAAATTAAAGTTTGAAATAAGTGAGTGGAGCGCCCTCTACCGGCGCAGGAGGTAATTGGCTCGTGCCCTATCGCCGCGCCGCGCCCTCTGCCGCCCACTGAGCAAATCAGACCTCATCAAAGCTCTGATACAGCTTCCAATTAAATTACAAAACTCAAAGCGAATTGAAGATACGTAATTCATGTAATAAAAGAGTATTTCATTGAATATTATCAAAGATAAAATATATTTCTATTTCATTTAAGCCTTAACACGATATTGTGTCTTTGAAAGAAAGAATGTTTGGGCAAGTTACCGTGAGTTTCTGAGACTTTAAAAATCCCCGTTTCAAACATGTTGTTAATTCAGTTTTTGTCAAAGATAATGATATGGATATGTTTTATACAGAGATTTTTGATCTCAGAAACCCTTGGTTAATATTACAAACCTAATTAGCAATGTTGACAAAGGTGTACGAGGCGACGTCTACCGAGGGGGAAAGTTATCAAAAACAATGCAAAGTCCAACAAAGGTTGAGTAAATAAGTTCGTCATAAGTAATTCGGTAATAAAAGCTTCAAGTACATTACTTAAGACCATGAGACTTGCTACACAAATGATACTAATAAGTAAGGCAGCTTTCAAAAGTACTCTTTCTACTCATAAAAGAAACGTTGTAAAAAGACACTAATAAGGGAAGCTTTTATGTCAGAAAAGAAATAATTTTTCTTCATATTTCATGTTTTCTTAAAGTGATAATTTCCTAACATCATCCTGTATATCTGGATTATATTATTATCAGGATTATTGTTGGTGAGTTATTACACATATAAATAAACTAAGATGTTTTATGTCTTTGACAATACAAATATATAACTTCTTTACACAACTTATATTATAAATGCGTATGTTTGGATGGATGAACGTTTGTTTGATGGTATCTCCAGAATGGCAGCATGGATCTCGACGAAATTTGGCATAGATGTAGAAAAGAGTCTGAAAGAACATAGGCTACTTATAATTTTTTTTTAATTCCTCGCGGACAAAGTCGTCGGCGGCTGTTAGTTAAACATATTTTTTTAACTAGTTAATAAAAGAAAACTAATACTTGTTTATTTTGTACATTAAGAAATTAAACTTGATGATTTTTTTTTATTTGAACTTTATGAAAACTTTACTAAGATTAAGTTGCAAAAGTTGTAAGTTACTGTACAGATATAATACAAGTTTAAGCAAGTTGGAGCGAGCGTACGAGAGCTTAAGTGGATATGATCTCACATTTATTGAACTTCGCTCGTTTTTAGCTTAAAAGTCAAATTGTTTCATATGGTACAGCAGCCGTTTTCATGCAGCCGCTTTGCACAGTTAAGTACATTGCAGACTTTAATTGTTAATTTATGGTTATACATATATGTGGTAAAAGTGTTAACTCTCTTCATCATCACCATCATCAGCTCACTATATGTCCTCACCGATGGGCTCGAAGCCTACGCTACGTAAGGGGTGACTTGGCCCTAACTTCACACATATCTTTGAATTTCTTCACAGATATGTGCAGGCTGCATCACGATGTTTTCCTTCACCGTAAGAAAGTCGGATAACTGTTCATATGTAAATCGAAAAACACATTGGCAAATGGCGAGATTCGAACCCTGGATCTGCAGATTACAAGTCAAGTGCTTAAACCCCTGAGCCACCGACGCTCCCTATAACGATAACTATTTTATCGTGTCGTAATTTAATCGTGTAAAATGTGTGTACACACTACAATTATTTATTAAATAAAATATTATCAAATATTTGTTGTAGTAAACCCTCATTTAGTGAAGGACCACTAGTGTGTACTCGGGCCGTATTTAAGTGTGTACTCAGACCTTATTGAAGTGTATGTTCAGTCGGATTTATGTCGGCTCTGTGTCGATTCGGGACCGATGTCTAAGTTCAAAGTCGATTTCACCTTTTACATGTTTGCTTTGATATCTAGATAATCCGCTTCGTGTAGGGATGTCGGACAATACAATAGCTAGCTAACATACTTTGGATATTTTATATAATTTTGTTGGTTTTTTATGTGTCGTAAAGTTGTGATGACTTCATCGACACTATTGTAATACGGGAGTGCCTCTCTATTGTAGATAAAATTATTAATAGCAATTTTATTTGTAGCTATATGCTTATTGACATCATTCTTGATAATTTTATAAACATATTAATATGTAACAGTTTCCACTGCTGTGACACTTGTTCTGATACATATTGTTAACTCTTTTCAAAGAGAATGTGAAAGATGAATATAAAAGAAAACTTAATTAGTTGCCTATATGTTCTTGCAGACTATTTCCTACATCTATTTGAGATTTATATAACTTTGAAGAAACATCCATATATTCATGCAATCGCATTTATATTATAAGAATTAAGGTTATCAATTGGATCATTTGAAATATAACTCTTTGATAAAACAGATATTGAAACGTAATTGTATAAGTTATTCAGCAGTGAACAATCACGGTAACTTATTATATAGCTTAACCAGGTATATAAAAAACCCTTGCCATATTGCTATAAAATATAAAACAACATATCCATTTGATAAGTGACTGAAGCGCCCTCCGGCCAGGAATTTTGTATTTTCTATTAGACTATACATACGCCATCCTTGTAATTTGTTATTTTATGTTGAATAAATAAAAGATTAGAAGCAAATTGTCTTCAGTAAAGGCAATTTGTGAAGCAATATATATATATATATATATATATATATATATATATATATATATATATATATATATATATATATATATATATATATATATTATCTATAGGAAAAACAAAACAATTTACTTATAAAAATAATATAAAGTACAAATAATACGGGAAATTTCGTATTGTAATGTAAGAAGAATATTTTCCCGTTGCCGAGTTTTTGTATCGAATCATAAGAATATAAAGAATATTGTTGATGGAAATTTGCTAGCATTTTAGTGAAATTGAAAGGTTCAATTCTATAGACATTTATCCCTTTTTCATAAATTAGGATAAATTGAAAAATATAATTGAGAAAGAATTTATTCGCTTTAAGCAAAAATATCTTAATGAAACACGTTCAGTGACCGACTGATTGATATCTTTATCCTTGGTTTGTAATTTGATGTCCCCATTAAGGGGCCCAAAGCCTACCCTAAATTGGGGGGTGACAACGCCATAGTCATATTGGCCAACTGCAAGTTGACTGCGCATATTTCTTTGAATTTCTTTGTCGATCTGTGTAGGTTTCATCACTGTACTTTTCCTTTACTGTAAGAACGTCGGATAAATGTACAAATGAAAATCAAAAAACACATTGGTACATGGTAGGGTTCGAACCTGAACGTGTAGATTAAGGTCCGGTCAGGTCAGCCGCTGAACAACTGCGCCACCGACGGCATCATGACCTCTTTTTCTGAGACTTAACATTTAAATTGCAATAATTTTTTGTGAATTAATTCATTGCATAATGCTTTAGTATTTGCTAAATTACATACGAATGTTTAACAATATAATAGTTTTGTCAAAGCAGTATTGAGGTTCCCCAACTCGTAACCGCTTTAAGAGCCAGACTAAAAAAACTGACCCCAACTCGCACAATGAAACTTTGGCCCGTCTTAGAGAGCCCTTTTGAATCGAACTCCATTTAAACTTTATCAACTTCGTGACCCCAGTGACCCTCGTGACCCCGTGCCCCCATGTCCCGAAAGTAACCCCTAATAGATTGTAAGGCTTCGTACACACATCTAGCGGTGCTATTTATGTTCGGCAATGGGTTAAGTTGTAAGTCTCTTACACACTGGAAAGTTAAATTACTTAGTTTGAAATCGATTTGATTTTATTACGGTTTCTTGTAGCTACTGATATTTAATAATGATGGAGTCATTTGATTCGTACCAAATATATTACAATCCGATGGGTTTTATTGGTTTTGCAACTTCCTTTCGCTCGTGTTACAAAATGAAATCCAGTAAATGGACGCAAAGTGTCATTTCTAACATGCTGTTAAATCCATTGATGGATACGATAGGTACGTTGATTAGTGTAATGGATCAATCGAGCTCGCCGGCGCCACGCCGCGGCACACGACCCATACTTCAGATTATGACATCAGAAGTGTTTCGAGGCCGTCAAAGAGTAATCAAACAGGAAATTAAGCTCTCCCTTTCCGATTGATTGTAATGTTTTTCATTAAGTATAATTGACTGCCGCACTCACAGTGTTTAATGGTGATTAAGGGAGACCTTTAATGCAGATATAATAAGAGTAAAATGGGATACATTTAGAGAAGTATCCTGATAACTTAATTCTCTCTCATTTTCAGAAAAAGCTGAGAAAAAATGTTTTTTTTACGTTATTGGAAGCCAACGTTATTATTTTCCGTATGTCCTAAAGTTTTTATTAGTTTATAGAGGTAAAAGTGGTCGCTTGGTTAATTTTGTTTTTAATAAATCAATTAAATATGATGTAGGCCGAGGTAGCGAAGGAGGAGAGTGTTAAACGAAAGAATAACATTTGCCTAATTTTCTAGTTTATAATTTTAAGTATATATTTTTATTATTATAGAATATGTTTAACATGTTTTTCTAATAAATATTTGGTATGTTGTATCGTGCGCCATGAGAGCGACGCGGTCAATGACCCCGCATCGATCCCCCCGGCAACTAGGTCAAGCGGTCTTCTACATCGCATAATATCTTTGCTAATGAATCAGGAAACACTATTCAGTGGCGATACAGCGCCCATTTGTACACCTCCATTGTTATCAACATAAACGACTCGTTTCTATTATATTTACAAAGAAAATTTTAATGTATTATAGCATACGTGGGTTTTAATGTACTCCATAGCGAACTCCTGGAGGCTTAACGACGGTTACTTAATTAACAAAAAGTGATTTTTTATATTAAAAATAATTCTTAATTTATAGTTTTTCACTCAAATAATACTCAATCAACGTATGCTGTCGCGAGCAAGTGCGATAACTCACTGAGATTATTCTGAATAGCGTCGTACTACTTATCGTAGGTTTCTGAGACCAATGTGGCTGTATAAAACATATTGTTATCGCTGTTTTGTCAAATATAACGAGATGGATGACGATATGTTTTAAACGGGGATTTGAGTCTCAGAAACAAAGTAATATTTGTGTACAGTAAGATACGTTACACATATTAAATTAGAATTCCAGCCGAACAGGACATAGTATGATTCAAATGAAATTAAATTATAACTATATTTTATTTTAATTTAAATAACGTATCCTCGAAACCAGCGAACCGCAATGTTATTGCGATTCGCTCGCTTGTTACTATTCTTGTGATTTTAATGCATTTAAAAGTTGTGAAATATTAAAAATATATATATTATTTTTGTTGCAGGTAAGAGCGTAAAGAACGTAAAAATACACGTAAGTACACAAAAGTGTTGACGATATAATAAAATATTTTCTTTTTCTAAAGAAGTAATTTTCCCTCTATTTATCAAAATTTCATTTTTATCGCCAATACCAAAAAGAAAATTAAAACCAATACGCGATAAAATAGAAAAAAAAATCCGTGAAACTGGTTTATTTATCTACATAAAAAAGTAGGTATTTTCGTTCCGAAACGATTAACATATTTTTATTGGTTTGTGTCCTAAAATTTTTTGCCTAAAAAAATAAATAAAATAAAACGTAATGTAAAATGAAAATCGTGTAATTTCGATAATAATTTGAAGTTATTTATTGATAATATTATTTTGAAGGAGACGAGATGATATAAATCAAAGTTATCAAAATAATAAAAAAATATTAGAATATGTTTCCGTTAATTGGTCATTAGACGTCAGTCGTAGTGATGGCGCTGCGTGCGCAGGTCGTCAGCAAACTCATTTGGACTACCTCGCTGCTGCTGCTCGGGGCCACACTGTTCCTGCTACCTGCGGAACTCAGCAATGATGCCAAGTCTTATTTACGATACCCTAAAGATTCGTACCTCAACTTTACAACTCGAAGTACTAATCGCGGGTACATCACCGAGGAGCATACGGTCACTACGGAGGATGGGTACGTCCTCACCGTGTTCCACTTGCGCAGCGGGAAGAAGCCTCCAGGAGCATTACGCCGGCCGCCTGTCGTCATGATGCACGGCCTACTTATGAGCTCCGACACGTGGCTGGACGCAGGGCCCCACGCCGCGCTCGCCTATCTTCTCGCCGATGCACACTTCGACCTCTGGCTGGGTAACGTGCGAGGCAACCACTATGGCAAGAGACATACGACGCTAGATCCACAAAAAGATTCCGAGTTTTGGGATTTCTCCACGGACGAAATGGGCCTGTACGATGTACCGGCTACAATAGACTACGTGCTGAATCAAACTGGTGCGAGTCAAGTGAATTATATAGGATTTTCACAGGGTGCCGGCACATTCCTAATTATGTGCTCGGAGCGGCCGGAGCACTGTGGCAAGGCGCGCTCGCTCATCGCGCTCGCCCCCGCCACTAGGCTGAGGCACACCAAATCGCTTTTGCTTAAACTTACCGGGAGTCAGCTCAATACGTACGAAAGCTTGTTAAGCGCTATCGGTGTCAAGGAAGTGTTTTCTCTGGGCGGCTTCGGACAAAAGGTTCTGTCATTCCTCTGTAAATATAATATTTTTAGGAACTTTGTTTGCAAGAGATGCATAGCGATATTGGATTCATATCATGCAGGGTCTATAAAACCGAAGACGCTAAGAGTGCTGTACGGCCACTTCCCCGCGGGCACGTCGGTGAGGACGATGGCGCGCTACGGCCAGGCGCTGTACAGCGAGGGCTACAGGAAGTACGACTATGGAGAGACAAACAACATTAAAGTGTACGGTACACCGACTGCGCCATTCCACAACCTTAGCGCAGTTCACGTCCCCACATACATACTGCACGGCAACAACGACCGCCTGGTGGACCCCGCGGACGTGCGGTGGCTGGCGAATAGCCTGCCCAACGTATTAGAGCGGGCGGAGGTCGACGACCCCATGTGGAACCACCTGGACTTCATGTACAGTCAGCATATCAGGAAGCTAGTGCTGCCGAAGGTTTTACAATACTTGGCGAAGTACAGTGAAGTCGATCTATAATAACAATCCGAGCGTACGACGTCAAATTTTCAATGACAGTCAAGCGATTGTGAACCTTAGAGATATATATTAGCTGTTGCGTATTTTTTTATTGGAAGTGTTGTGTTTTTATAAAGTTCATTGCCGAATCTCTTAATGTTATGAATATATTTGTTATGTTGTTAGATTTTTCCATTATTTTGAAGTATGATACAAAACACTTTAGAGCTTAGATTATAATTTTATTCTTCAAAGAAAATAGATTGAAAGTTTATAAAAATATTCACTGGATGAATTTGCAAGTAATTTTTTAACAACTGGCCACTAAATTATTGAATTTTTTGTTCTTATTAAGAAGAAAACGGAGAACAGGTTTTTTTAAATTAGCGTTGTCGTTATAACTACAAAAAATTATAAAAGATTAGTCCCAAAGATGTAATAATAACACAACAAGGACGTAGCCACCATATCAGCGCGTCGTAGGTAAAAAATTATCAAGGAAACAGTGATATAATCTTACTAATAATACATAAATGAAACAGAATAAAATTATCAATATTAAAGAGATTAACAACGATTTATGACGCGAAAGTGAGCGGAAATGTCGGTCGGGATCGTCCCAGATGAACTTTTACAGTCCTGCTTCAGAAAATACTCAATAGGGCTTTATTAAGAGAACCCGAAACCGACGTGCATGTATGCGTAGACGTATGTTTTTATAATATCAGAATATTTTGTAAAGGCCACTTGTCAACACAATCACTACTGTTGTTTGTCCTGCTTCATTCTTTGTAAATATAGGTTTTCATCGAATACTAATGAGCAATTAGTATAATTATAAAATTTGCTTTTATATTTTTATAGGCTATTGCGAGCCTGTTAAAAAATTAATAGCAATTATGTATTGAAAAAAATATTTTAAAAAGAGAGAAGAAGCGCCTGGAGAGAATTATATTAATTTTAAACTTAAATTGCCGTTCAAATTTGACAGTAAACTATGGGCTTATAAAGACAGATGACAATGATGTAGAAATTGTGAAGAGTGAGACATTTCAATTTAATAAGTTCCCGACATACGAGTAATGTTTGAAATGACTAATGTGGGGAAGGGAAGGGGGGGAGGGCAAAGAAAACACGTCGATATAAGTCGAAGTCGGAATTCCCGCGCACTTGGATCTCGTCCAAGAGCAATTGCATTTCGTATTAAATTCTCGAGATCTCTTGAGCTCTCGTGCCTTTTGTTATATCTCTTAATGCTTTTAAAACGTTTTAAGAATGTAATCGTTTATATAGAATTAAATACAACACATTATGACGCGAGCAGTTTAAGGAAATGCGGGAGGAAATGCATCGCATGCGTGTAAGCTACCAAATTTGAAAAATGTTTAAAGATGACAAAGAAGACATTGGTTCATTTGCTATTTGAGATGCTTAAGTCAAAGTTACACTTTAGTTACGGTTTTCTTGACTAATTTTATTCCATTCTCATTTAAAGTAAAGAATCTGAGCAGAAAAATAATTGATATAGTTAGCCTGAAAGCGTATTAGATGAGAGAGTGAGTTTTTCCTAGGTTGTAGTCCTTTAATCTATGATGTAGGTAGTTTATTTCTTTAACGAAAAGTAAGATGTTAGAAAATATAAGCCACTATGTACTTAGTACTGCGGTTTCCTATTTGACTTTTATGAAGGTACTTAGGTTACTTAGGTCTTAGTTAAAATATTGATATGCTGACAATCGAATTGTTACCTTTCAGATTATTCTGGACTAACCTCGTACTTAATTAATTTAAGTAAATTTTCCATACAAAATATATTTTAGTATTAAAAAAATTAAAGGTCGACCCTACTGAAGGTTTTCTTATTTGAATAAGAAATGCTACCGGAAACTGGTTTGAGTGTTTACTTGAGCACGGTGAACAACATTGGGTGAAACAATAAGTTCCGGTATCGATTAACTTAACCAATATGATTTTATTATTCGAATACTGTGGGTTTCTGAGATAAAAATCTTTGTTTAAAACATATCAACATATTGTTATCTCCGTTTTTAACAGGGATGTCGGTATGTTTTATACAGAGGTTTTGAACTCATAAAGCTATAATAAACCTTTTAATATTTAATTAAGTCACGAAAGTGTGATTTTGACCTTATAAAAAATTATTTCACTTTGCGATTCGAGGTTAAGCATTGTTAACGATAGTGACACAACAGATATAGATTGCTTTACTTCTATAATAAATGCAATTAAGACAACAATAACTGTTCCAGTTAGACTTTATCGCTCATTCAGAAAAAGGCACTCACGCTATTTTATTCTATTGATGCAGAGAGGTATATAAATTTGTGTTCATCATCAAGTATTTAAAATAAAACAGTAGTGAAAGTAAATACAAATCTAGACAATTGTCACAAGAACGTATTGCTAAGTAGAATTTTATCACAACTTTTTTCCAGCACTACGCAAATGATATTGTAATGCGGCACCATGACATGCGACTTCAATGTTTACTTTTCCCATTACAGTATAACGGTGCAACCTTCAACATGTTCACGTTTCAGTAAAATTTCCAATATCGCGTGAAAATAATTGCCTTACGCATGAACAAACAAACGCAATCGAAGTTTATGTAACGGCGCTGGCCATTCCGGTCTGGCTGCAATCAGTCGACAGCATGGCGTCCCGAAGCGCGGTGACTAACAGTGCTGTGGTCGGCTTGTGCATCCTGTGCGTGGGACACGTGCTGCGGCTGCCCACACGTCTGCTCAGCGACGACACCAAGCGTGAACTCGGCTATCCCCCGGACTCCCTGCTCAACTTCACCGAGCGCTGCGCACGGTACGGCTACCCGGCCGAGGAGCACCGCTTGCACACGCAGGACGGGTATATCCTGACTTTGTTCCGGATGGCTGGAGCCAAGGGGGGTAGCATCTCCAGGGAGCCACCCGTCATCCTGATGCACGGTCTGCTGCAGAGCGCTGACGCGTGGTTGGACGCTGGCCCGGGCGCAGGCCTCGCGTACCTCATAGCGGACGCCGGCCACGACCTCTGGCTGGGCAACGTGCGCGGCAACTACTACTCCCGCGACCACGTCCACCTACGTCCAGATACAGACCGCCAATACTGGGACTTTTCTGTTGATGAGATAGGTCTCTACGACGTGCCCGCCACAATAGACTACGTATTGAACTACACCAAGGCGGATAAGGTGAATTACATTGGATTTTCCCAAGGCGCAGGAACATTCTTCATCATGTGTTCCGAAAGACCGGAGTATTGTGATAAAGTGGGGCTTCTCATCGCCTTAGCGCCGGCCGCTCGACACACAAACACTAAATCTTTGCCTTATAAAGTTTTAGCGAAGACCATTAACTCCATGGAGTACGTACTAAATCTGTGTGGTATGCAGGAAGTGTTCTCTAAAGGTGCGCTCAGTCAAGAGTTCCTCGCATTTTTCTGTCAATTCCATTGGATTTCGGAATTAGTTTGCGGCACCGCCGAGGCGATGTTTGATTCGTTTCATCCGGGTTCGATACGAAAGGAGACTTTGAAAGTGCTTTTCGGACATTTCCCAGCTGGGACGTCGACCCAGAATATGGCTCGGTATGGGCAGAGTATGAATAGTGATAGATTTCAAAAGTTCGATTATGGTAGTTTTAAAAATATTAAATTATACGGATCACATGAACCTCCATCTTACAATCTGAGTGCAGTGAGTGCGCCGGCGGTGGTTATCTACGGCAAGAACGACCGCTTAGTTGACGAGAGAGATGTGAGTTGGTTGTTGGAGCGGCTGCCCAATGTAATGGAGGCCGTCAGAGTGAGTGACCCGCTGTGGAACCACCTTGACGTCACCTACAGTCACTTGACAAACCATAGCATTTTTCCTAAAATTAATAATTATTTACTTAAATATAGTAACGATTGACTATTTTATTAGAGTACTTTCCATTATTTACACGATACAGTGAACAGACAGGACGATGTACAGAATAACTATAGTGTAGTTGGATTTCGACAAACTTTAAAATAAACATAAATTTATGACAAATCATTGTATTAAAACGTTAACATTTTAGTGTTTAGATTAAAATTATTTATGTAATAAATGAGAGAATATGTTGTAAAATATATTTTCCTAAATGGATATCTGGTGAAGTTTATCTCTGCGACATTATCAAATGGCTATACTTAATAAGTAATAAAGATGTAAGGTCACGTGACATCAGCGCGCCGCTTAAGGCATTACTTCAAGTTCAGTGACGCGCTATAACTTCAGACTTGTTGTTATTGCAACTTGTTTATAATAATATCTTACTTCTTACTAGTATTATAAATGCGAATGTTTAGATGGATGGATGGATAGATTTTTGCTATAAGGTATCTGCAGAAGGGCTCAATGGATGTTGTACATAGTCTGGAAGAACACACAGACTACTAAGTTTTGTTAATTCCGCGCGGACGAAATCTCCAACGACATCTAGTTGGTTAAAAGTCAAAGTCATTGATAACGAAAAACCAATTTCTAAAATTTGTCTGCACCTCCTCATTTGTTCCAGGTAATCTTAGAAGTAATTCAAAGATATGTGTGAAGTCAACCAACCCGCACTTGACCAGCGTGGTTGACTATGGCCTAATCACCCTTAACTTAGGGTAGGCTCCGAGCCCCTCGGTGGGGACGTGAGCTGATGATGATGGTGAATCTTAGAAACGGCTGGACCGATGTTGAGAAGACTTTGACCGGATTTTAGTTGATGCACGCGGGCATCATTATAGACTACCTTTTTATTTTTTCTCCTACGAAGTTGCGCTCTCAGCTATTGTTGAATTACTCTGACACATTTTGATGTTAATGAGCGAGACACGTAAACTTTCTTAATAAGTGCGACAAGGACAGATCAGACACAATTCAGACATTTATTACAATTTACGTAAATCCCCAGTAGTAAGCCATATAAGGTCCGACCTTAGCGAAGGTTTTTATCAAGTTAACAAAAACTTCCGCTTTTGGTGACACAGAAATAATACGACCTTCCGACTAAGACGATTCGATTTTCTCAAAACAGTCTTTTGAAAGCATTTTTACATTGCTATCTTACTAATATTATAAATGCGAATGTTAGGATGAATGGATGCATGGATGGATGGATGTTCGTTAGAAGGTTTGTGCAGATCAGCTCAACGGATCTCGATGAAATTTGGCATAGAAATAAGACATAGTCTGGAAGAACTCATTGGCTATTTTTTTGTTATTAATTCAACGCGAACAGAGTCTCTTTTATTTTGGTTTCAACTGTTCCGATGTTTGTCAACAAATCTTACAAATTAAAGATGCGCTACCCGGCTGCAGATTGAGCTCAAATTATTGCATATCTGTATAAATCGCGTACAATATTATAATGACATCGTGTTGATCTGATGATGTAGCTAGAAGGTGGCCATTGGAACGACATAACTTCATCGAGTTAGAGCACAATTGAGTCGACTTGACGAGTAACCTTTCTCTGGTAACCTTGTTTGTATGTTATCTGTCTCTCCACTGTTGAAAAAGTCATTTGTATTCCACAATTAGTTTACTAAAGAACATAGTGTAAAAGTTTATGAATTATCTATTTAGTACGACTATTTCATTTCCGGCTTCTCTCTGCAGTTGATAGTTACAACATTATTATTGCTCAATGGACGCACTATACCATTGACAAATTGTGTAACTTGTAGCTAATATCACTATATTCATATTATCTTGGTAATCTGCTGCCAAGTTGGATTCTATTAATTTTAATAAATAAATAAAAATAGTCTTTTTGACACTGATTCAATTGTTGTGTTGTTTTAAAAGTTAAAATCATTTTATCTCTATATATTTTTGATATGTATAGAAAACTTACCGTGGGTTTCTAAGACCGAACTCTGCATAAAACATAAATAAACTTTAATTATAATAAAACATAAATATAATAATAAGAGCGTCGGTGGCTCAGTGGTCAAGCACTTGACTTGCAATCTGCAGGTCCTGGGTTCGAATCCCGCCATGTACCAATGTGTTTTTCGATTTCCGATTTACATATGTACATTTATCCGACGTTCTTACGGTGAAGGAAAACATCGTGATGCAACCTGCACATATCTGAGAAGAAATTCAAAGATATGTGTGAAGTCAACCAACCCGCACTTGGCCAGCGTGGTTGACTATGGCCTAATCACCCTTAACTTAGGGTAGGCTCCGAGCCCCTCGGTGGGGACATGCAGTGAGCTGATGATGATGAAATATAATAATAATATCCGGAAGACGACCATTTATTTATATGGAAATTAATTTACATCTAAAACGAACTGATCACTTATTTTTTTTTTGGATTCTTGCAATAATTTATTATTTATTGATGACCTTTATGTCTTATATTATAATTTATAGTTTTTTATATTAAATATTAATTCCTACTCCATGTAATAAAATACTAAACTATAGATTAACATGGGTTACAGGATGTGACGTTTCTATTACGTGTATTGCTAATTTATATAATAAAATTATTTTGAATTTAAAACATCTATTTAATTATTAATAAATAAACTTAAGGCTATGTAAAATTATGTGCAATTTGTTATTATAAAAAGCGTATATTGTTTCCATAGTATCCATCAGTATATTCATGTGATTTCTGATACAGGGAACATTATTCCTCGCGTAGAAATTATTTTCGGAATAAAGGGTGTTCTTTTTGTATTTTCTCATAAAGTTTACGTATTTGATTATATCATATAATATATAATAACTTTACATTGATTTATTTTATGTGTGTTAGTTGCGATTCAAATGCAACATAATTATAACGTTGTGATGTTATGTAACAGAAACAAGTTCGGACGCCTGATCTTGAACTCGACCTCACAATGAACTTGTACTTAACTTGCCAACTTAACTGAATTACTTTAATTAAAGTGGAAAATATATTCAATGAAAAAATAATACGATTTTTTTTAAACAAGGAAGAATTTTATAGAGGTTTTATATCTAAATGTATGGTATTTTTTTGGTCTCTGTGTATGATTTTTTGCAAGTCCTTGTATTGTCTTACAGTTTGACTTGATCACAGGGTTTTAACCAGTTTTATTTCCAACTAAAATAAGAGTTAATTTTATAAAGTTTTATAATAAATAAAAATATAAGTAAAATAATAGATTTAAATACAAAGCCGCATATTAACAATTTAGTCCAAATATTAAACAAACATAAATATGTACTTAAATAACTTTAGTATCACGTAGCTGTCAGTTATCACTGTATTGCAACAAATAGTCACTAATTTTAGGAAAAATTGTTTGTTTAGTCAAACTACTGTAGGTAACATCCAAGTGGTTCCAGAGGGGATCACTCACTTTGACCGCCTCGACCACATTGGGAAGCCGGCGCAGCAGCCACGCGATGTCCTCCGTGTCCACCAAGTGGTCGCTCTCCCCGTACAGAACTGTCACGGGCACTGTCACTGCACTCAGGTTGTATTCCGGAGGTCGAAGACTTCCATACAACTCCAAATTTTTCGACTTACCATAGTCAAATTTTTCAAATCTCTCGCTCTGCATACTCTGACCGTATCGGGCCAAGTTGTGCACAGAAGTTCCCGCAGGAAAGTGTCCGAACAAAACTCGCAGCGTCTCGTTGCTGATCGAGCCCGGATGGAACGAGTCGAACAGAGCTTCACCCTTGGCGCAAATTAATTGGGAAATCCAACTGAGGGGACAAAAAAACGCGAGAAATTCTTGGCTTAGTGCACCTTTAGTAAACACCTCCTGGATGCCAGAGGTCGCCAAAACGCTTTCCAGTTTGTTCATACTTTGAGTGAGTGTCCTGTACGGGACCGATTTAGTGTTAGTCTGCCGAGCGGCCGGCGCTAAAGTTATCAGTAATTTTGCTTTGTTACAATATTCCGGTCTTTCGGAGCACATGATGAAATACGCCCCCGCACCCTGAGAAAATCCTAAATAAATCACTTTATCTGCCTTCGTGTAGTTCAATACGTAGTCTATTGTGGCGGGCACGTCGTACAGACCTATCTCATCAACAGAGAAGTTCCAGTATTGGGGGTCTGTATCGGGACGCATGTGGACGTGGTCGCGGGAGTAGTAGTTGCCGCGCACGTTGCCCAGCCAGAGGTCGTAACCGGCATCCGCTATGAGGTAGGCGAGCCCGGCACTCGGGCCAGCGTCTAGCCACGCGTCAGCGCTCTGCAACAGGCCATGCATCAGGATGACGGGGGGCGCCCGGGCGACACCGCCCTCCTTGGCGCCGGCCATGCGGAACATGGTCAGGATGTACCCGTCCTGCGTGAAGAGGCGGTGCTCCTCAGCCGGGTAGCCGTAGCGCGTGCTACGTTCGGTGAAGTTGAGCAGGGAGTCCGGGGGGTAGCCGAGCGCACGCTTTGTGTCGTCGTTGAGTAGACGCGCGGGCAGCCGCAGCACATGCCCCACACACACGAGGCACACACAGAGCATCACGCTTGTAGTCACCGCGCCACGGGACGCCATGCTGTCGACTGACTGCGGAATCGGCGCTTGCTTGTATCGGATATCGCTACACAAAAACCGATCGCGTTTTAAGATTGTTCATTAAATAAAAACCTGTCTCTACATATTAACCTTGTCCTATCCCTTATAATAAAATAAGATAAATTGAAGTTTCTCATAGCTTAATTTGTCACCACCTCTGCCTACTCCGTCAGGATTACTCATTGGGATTTATTTAATTCGTACAAAGGGAATGAACAAAGCCGCGGGAAACTTATATCGACGCCACGTAGCGCAGCCAAACTAGATAAAAATATTTACTTGAAAAAATAAATAAACAGAAAAAGATAATGCAACAAGGGTTGTGATTTAAATTTATCGATTTTATCGATACCATGTTTTAATTTAAATATAGAATAATATTTGTTTTTGTTTATTACTTGTTATGTTTTTTTTTAAATACTTTATTATAATGTGGTAAACGAGGAAGCGGACAACTGAGTTCGCCGAAAAGGTGAAGCGACCACTGCCATGGACATCCGCAATCGCGAATGCATTGTCTACTTTTAATCGACAGAGAAGGAGACGCACGGAAAGAGAATACTGCCCCTTTGAATGCATTCCCTCCTCCGTCAAATCCCCTTCCCCTTCACATCCTTTCCTTATAAGATAAGGGCGTTGTAGTATTTTATTTAAATCATAAATTTAGTTTGTTTAACATTTTACATCAACTTCTAAATAATGAATTCTATTCTATGTGAGAAACAATGATCATTATTGAATGAAAACATCGATAAGCTTTAATTTCTATCTGTACATCACTACTTAGCACCTTTTTAAGTATCGTTTTATACTTTTATGACGTTAAACAGACCAGTTTGATACTTTTTGTTTCGTGTTAATTTTGTTTAATGGAATTTGTGTTTGTCCTTTTTGTTTGGTGTGTGCTTGCAGCAACAATGATGACCTGCTGCTTCTCGTTCATGTAAACTAAGCAGACTTTTATAATGAGTGCTCATCACGACTCGGACACAGACTATCACTGACGAGTTATATAGTATAGTTTTTTTATAATTTTTTTCTGATAAAATGCATATCGAAGCATATTTTACATAACATTTGGATATTTTTATAAATAATATTGCAACTCTGTTTAATGACAGCGTACATATCTACATACGTTGTATTCATTTCATTATAAAATATAAATATATGTCTTTATCAATTACTTGTTTTTGTTATTGTGTGTATGTCTTTGAACTTTATGTCTTGAGACAGTTGTCGCGCCACTGAACTTGAATCTTGACTCTTTACATGTGTACATATTTATAACTAGCCTTTGCCAGCTACTTCGTCCGTGCGGAATTAATAAAAGGGTCTTGACAGGCAGAGGGACGGACAACAAAGTTTTCCTATAAAGTTTGGCTTTTTTTATCTTTCGAGATACGGAACCCTGAAAACAAGAAAACGGGATATGAAGCCAATGTCCGTCTCCTGATTCAAAGTTACCTCCCCTCCTTATCAGCCAAATCGGTTCATCCATTTTAGTTAATATATCAAAGTTTTAATAAATTTTATTTACTCGTAAATATTTTAGTTATTTTACACTTCTTTAGAAGATCGTAATATATAAGGTAAATAAAAAAACAAATCTTTTTTGAAATAATAAAACTCAGAACTCTCGTAAATACCTCAGTATGCTGCTTGAACCTTCGAGTGTGCACTAACTTATAAAAACATTAACCATAAAAAGTATTAACCTTGCAAGAAATATATAATTCACGTTAAATATGTATTTTTAATTTTAATATAAAGTATTTTATAAAATAAAGTAATCAAACGTATGTTTAAATGCGAGGTTTTTTTGTACCATTATTCATAAAATTCCACGGCAAGACAATGTAAATGTCTTCTAGTTATCAGACCTACATATACATGCTATATGTTTACAAGAAAAACACATATATTTAATGAAATACCATTTATTTAACGTTCTTTGTCCCTTTGCTTAATAGATTTTTATTAATGTAATTTGATATGTTGTCAAGATTTTTTAAAAGTTTTTTTTAATAAATTTCTTAACGAGAAGTACAGTCGAGAAATAAAAAACGATGTTTTCCTCGACTTTTTTACTCAATGTAATGATTTTATAACTTTAGCCTAACTCTACCGACACATCGTTAGAGGTAGGCTTAGGTAGGCATGAATGGATTATTAAAAATATACATCATAAAGAAGGTAGTGACTAAAATGAAAGAAATATCGGTCTGGAGGGCAACCTAGTGAGCCCCCACATAGACTGGGATAAGGGGGAAAGATTTTTTTACTCGTCAGAAAGTCATAGCTAATATTAATATAGATTTAATTTGCATTAACTTTGAAGGTATTTTTAGTTCTCATTACTTTGACATTTTAAGTGGAAAATGAGATGATAATCTCAGTTTTGATTTTATTAATTTATCTTTAGTGACACGAAGACGCCTGGCCAAGCCATCGAAAGTATTAATATTTTATTTTATAAATATTTGCTCATACATTTTCGGAAGGAGTTAATTTTATTGTAACTTAATTTTGTACAATATTAAAATAAAAACAAATACTTTGTCGTCATCATACGACCCCACCGAGGGGATCAGATACTATCTAATTTAGGGGTGACTAGATCATAGTTAACCACGTTGGCCTAGCGAGGGTCGGTTGACTATGACATAATTTCTTCGGCGAAATGTCACGATCGCGATAAGAAAACAACAATGTATTTATTATACTTTAATTGAGATCAATAGAAATAAAAGAAATGTCAAAGTTACAATATAAACAGAAAGTTAAAATGTATACTTTCTCGAACAATATGCTTTAGTGATTTTAATAAAACTAGATACAGGGTTATACGAGTTCGCTGTATTCATTTAGATACTGTAATATTTTTGGTAAAATGTTTTTGCTCGTTAACTTGCTGTAAGGTACGTCGACGTGATTCCAGAGAGGATCCTCCACTATATAATGCTCAATGACGTTGGGCAGATGGCTCGTAAGCCATTCCTCGTCAGGGGGAACGGTGAGGTAGTCGTTCCTACCATTCATTACCACCACAGGAGTGGTCGTGGCAGTCAAATTGTAAGCGGGAGGTTTAGTAGAATTGTATATTTCCATATTCCCGGCGCTCCCATAGTCGTAATTCTGAAAAACATCTACATGCAAAGATTGAGTGTACCAGACTATGTTTTTCACCGATGTTCCCGCGGGGAAATGGCCGACGAGCACGCGGATGGTTTCAGTCTCAACGGAATCTGGATGCGGGGAATCGATTATATACATCACACCTCTGCAAAACGTATCCGCGATCACATAGTCTTTACACAAAAAGGCCGCGATTTGCTGAACCACGCCGCCCCACGGCACCGCTTCGTAGAGGCCGATTTCGTTCAACATAGGCTGAAAGTCTTGGTATAATTCAGCAGCAATTCTGCAAAATATCGATTTCGTGTACGTGTTTCTCGAATCAGGCTCCAAGCCAATAAATACCCCTACTTTGTCACAGTAACCTTCTCTCTCCGAACACATTATGAAAAAAGTACTGCCGCCTTGAGAATATCCCACATAGTTTAATTTCTTTGAAGACGTATATTTAAGGATGTAATCTATAGTAGCCGGCATATCGTATTGACCTATTTCATTAACAGAGAATTGCCAAAAGTCAATATCGGTGACATTGAGGGAGACGTGCCTCTTGCCGTAGTAGTTTCCTCGGACGTTGCCAACCCAGAGGTCGTAACATGCATCGGATATTAAGTAAGCCAGACCTGAATCCGGACCTGAATCCAGCCAGCAGTCGGAGCTCAACAAGAGGCCGTGCATCAGTAAAACTGGCGGTTTTCTTATTGGTCCCAGACATCTTTTGCCTTTAACAATTCTAAATATTGTTAATATGTAACCGTCTTCTGTAATAACTGTGTGTTCCTCTGATTGGTAGCCATATTTAGCTGTCAGCTCGGTAAAATTTAGAAGTGAATCTAACGGGTAACCTTCAGCTAATTTAATTTTCCTTTGTTCATTAATAAAATAATTTTCACTGTGAACATGATGTATATATTGGTTAATTAGAAAAGAAAGAACAAAAACCTTTGTTTTATGCAACATTTTTCTGTCTGTTTACTTCATAACTGAGCGTATTTAAACTTTTTAATTATCTATATGTTTTATTACAATGTCTTCGGTTAATTGTTGCTATATTTTGTGACATTTAAATTGTCTTTGCAATTTAATGGAATGTGATTTTTAAATCATACGTAACATTGGACACTTATATAAAAAGGTATTCCGTACATGTATGTTAAATGTAGAAAGAGTATACTAATACTTTTACTAAGTAAAGAATATGAGAAAATGATAAGAAGAGGGTTAATATGTCATCATCATCATCAGCTCACTGTACGTCCCCACAGAGGGGCTCGGAGCCTACCCTAAGTTAAGGGTGATTAGGCCATAGTCAACCACGCTGGCCAAGTGCGGGTTGCTTGACTAATATGTCATATTTATACAATTCTCGAAAAGGAACATTCTAGTTTGTGACATGAATTGTTTTGTACTAACAAACGCCTAACGTGACTTTCTGCAGAAACACGAGAATGAAAAGACATTGCTATTTTTTAATAAAATTCTTGATGGCTATATTAATGATTGATAATAGTTAGACTGTAACAAAATAAATCTCCATCTTAGTTTAGGTTCTAGATTCATTTAAAATATACTTATTAGGGTTTATATTAAAAGGCATATATTGTAAAATTCATTTTGATATAATGGATCCCTGAGCAAAACTATGTGAGACAATCTTTACATAGCCGAGCCCCATAAATCATTTAGATATCGGGCTAGCTGACGTGACATATTTTAAACTCCATTTTATGTTTGCACAAAATGCATCAAATGAATACTCATTAATAACTTCATGTGTACACGATAATGATTAGAAAACAAATTGGTTACAATTTCATGTTTCTTTATGTAAATGGTTCATGGTTTTCTATTTAAATTTAAATAATAAATATTCTTTCTATTCCTTTACGTTTTTAATTGAATTTGTAACTAGGTTGCTGGGTGTTTATTGGTTATTTGATAATTTATGTTTAACTAACTTTTGTCCGCGACTCCGACCGTGCGATATGACGAAACTTATTTTTACTAAACGTGCTGTTTTAAAAGAAATCATATTTAAGACATTTGAGGCTTTAGGGGGCAAACAAGCAATGTTCCATCTTGATTCATCCATAGAGATCCTTGTTTGCAGATGCGTTGCCTATCTTTAATATATGTACAGAGGAGGGGGACGCACAGAAAGTGATGGCTTCTGTTCTTATCCGTCCTCTCCTCCGCTGAATCCGCATCTCCTTTCCGTCATTTCCAAGTAAGAAAAGGGTACGAGATCTCATTTGACTAAAAGTTCTTTTATTTAAACTTATTTTACTCGTAGCTGTCGACCGCGACTCCACCCGCTCGGAATTCAAAAACTTAATTAGTAGCGTATGTGTTCTTACATACTATGTTCTACATCTCTGCCAAACTTCAGCAAGATTCATGCAGCCGTCCTATAGATACCTCCATCCATCCATCCAGCCTCTAAACATATACAAGGCGCAAATGTTCGCTTTGTTTGAATAATATTCACATTTAATTAATGAAATTATTAACTAACTGTAAGATAAATAGAATAGAAACATTTCTTTTCGAGTATCTCGTCTTGTCCGCTTATTATAACTGTTTGCCTTCGATGTCATTAAATGCGGATTCCACTGTACATTTATATGTGCTTTTCTCCATCCTTACCAATTAACAACAAGGAACAAAGATAAAATGATTGTAATTTGAGAATAATTACACATAGAAATTAGAGCATCCCTTGTTGTGATAATTCAAAGCAAAGTTTACCCATTAAAATATTTAATCAATTTTATTATTATATAAAAAATATCGAATACATTCATATATTTAGAGTAACTGCTATTTATTAATGACGAACTCCAGCTAACCTATGGTTTAATGTTAAGGAAAAAATTAATAAAAATAGTTACACTTCAAACTTTATTTATAAACCAGAAATATTACATGAAGTTATGTACTGAACTCGTCTAGATATTCCTTTATTTTGCCTAAAATTGATCTACCAGTGAACTGACTGTACGTGATGTCAAAGTGATTCCACATCGGATCCTCCACATAGAACTGCTCCAGCACGTTGGGCAGTTTGCTTGTCACCCATTCGACGTCCGCTGGTGAGGTCAGGTAATCATGTCTGCCATGGATTACTACTACCGGCACTTCCACAAGGCTAAGGTTGAACACGGGAGGCTGGGAAGTACCGTACTGTTGCAAATTCCCAGTCGCCCCGTAGTCGAAATTCTGAAACTCGTCAACGTTCAATGCCTGACCGTACCACGCCATGTTCTTAACCGATGTTCCCGCCGGGAAGTGCCCGAAAAGCACTCGGACGGTCTCAGTTTTTATAGAACCAGGATGAAAAGAATCTATCAAGCCTAGAGCGACCTTACAAGCGAAGTCAGCGAGGGCGTAGTCTTTGCACAGAAAAGATGCAGCTTCTTGTACGAATCCACCTAAAGGTAAAGCTTCATATAATCCAGCTTGATACAGAGTAGGTAAGGCGAGTTGATAGGTGTCACCAAGCCATCTAAAAAGTTGCGACCTGGTGTAGGTGTGTTTCGAGCCCGGCTCGAGAAGTATTCCTACGCCGATTTTATCATTGTACTCCGGTCTTTCGGAGTTCATAATAAAGAAAGTGCTGCCGCCCTGTGAATATCCAATATAATTGATCTTGTCTGACTTTGTGTAACTTAAAATGTAATTGAGAGAAGCTGGAATATCATAGTAACCAAACTCGAAGTTGGAAAAGTCCCAGAACTCGCGATCTTTTGAGGGATTGAGTTTAATATGCTGCTTTGAATAGTAATTTCCACGGATGTTTGGTGCCCAGAGATCGTAACACAAGTCAGATATCAAGTAGGCCAGCCCGGCATCAGGGCCCGAATCCATGAAACTATCGGAGCTCATGAGCAGGCCGTGCATCAGCAGGACAGGAGGCTTCCTTATCGGCTCCTTGCAGTTCTTGCCTTTACTAATTCTGAACATTGTTAGGATGTAACCATCTTCAGTTGTAACCAAATGCTGTTCTGCCTCATATCCATGTTCGATAGCCATTTCTGTAAAGTTGGACACCGCGTCTAAAGGATATCCCAAAATTAGTTTTAGACCTTTCTCAGCCTCCTCACGACTTTCGCCGAAAACATTTTGAAATAAAACTACAAAAAGTACGACGCACGGATTTCCAATTAAAAACATTTTAGTGCAATAGCCTCGGAATGCAGTTGCTGTGTTATTTATAAACATGTCTATCTTATTGTTTAATTAAGTCGCTTTTCGCGAGTAATATTATTAGATATAAAAAAGACAGGTTGCAGCTTAATTTAAATTAGTTTTTAAGGCGCATACGTAATCTGTCACTGACATCACTGGCCGCCATAATCTTTGCAAGTCAAGGCGTCAATTTCCTGTTTTACAAACATTTCTGCAACAAAACACTACTGCAATATAAAGCATCTGCGCAAACGCAACATTACTTATTCATTCCAACGACGTCATTGTGACGCTTTGTTTTATAAATATCTGGCTAATAATACAAGATTTATCGTTTTCTTTAATTTAGTAAAGTTTATTTTCGTCTCTTATGCTGTTATTTGAAATTAGGTATTTTTATACCATAAGGCGAAAAACAAGCAAGCGGTCATCTGAATACGCGGAAATAGTGAAGATTGCGCAGCTCATAGATCTGCAATTGCATTCCTCATTCTACTGTCGTTTTACCGTGATCAAAACAAAACATCTAGCCATTTTAAAGATTTTATTAATATCAAACAACTTTAGTAATATATTTTCTGTCAATAAAAGTTCATTCATATATTTAATTGTTAGATATGGGGAGCAATGATACGACAGTTAGCTTAGTGCAGCCTGATTTATTTACGTCATTGTCGCAACTAGTGGCGGGCGCAGCCGGCGTTCCTTTACGTGCATAGTTTATACGCATACGTATACAATAATAACTAAAGACTAGACTATAAGACACAATTCCAATAAGGTACAAAATAGAAAAGATGTAACATAATTATCTCTATGTATATGTGCTATAACTTCGCAAATATTGTGATATCTTAGGTAATATACTTTTCCTAGTATATTGACTATATACCACGTCAAGGTGATCCCATAGCGGATCCTGTACTAAGAAGTGCTCCAACACGTTTGGCAACTTGCTGGTCAGCCAGTCGACGTCGGCAGGAGTCGCCAGACCGTCATTGTTCCCGTTAATGATTACAATGGGCACCGTCACCTGACTGAGATTGTAAGGAGGAGGTTGATCGCTCCCGTAGATTTGCAAGTTTTCCTCGACGCCATAGTCAAAATTCTGAAATGTGTTTGTGTTGAGACCCTGGCCGTACCAAGCTAGGTTTTTTGTAGACGTGCCCGCGGGGAAATGACCAAAGAGCACGCGCATAGTCTGCGTCGTCACGGAGCCAGGGTGAGAAGCGTCGATTGATGACATCACGACCCTGCAAAGAGTGTTCGCCGCTATGTAATCCTTGCAGAGGAAGGCCGCAATCTCTTGGACGATGCCACCCAGGGACAGCACCTCGCAGTGGCCGACGCTGGTTAGCGCGGGCAGGGAGGTGGCGGCGGTAGAAAACAGCAGTCTGGTTAACTGCGACCTCATGTTCGTCTGCCTCGAGCTCGGCTCTATAAGGATCGCTACTCCAATTTTGTCGTTGTACTCCTGTCTTTCAGCGTTCATTATAGAAAAGGAGCTGCAACCCTGGGAGAATCCGACATAGTTGAGCTTCTTAGACTTGGTTTTACTGAGGATATAGTCAATGAAGGCGGGTACGTCGTAGTATCCAAACTCCAAATTGGAGAAATCCCAGAATTCGTTATCTGTTGCTGGGTCGAGATCGATGTGTCGTTTTGAGTAGTAGTTCCCTCGTACATTGGGGACCCAGAGGTCGTAACAGAGATCTGATATGAGGTAGGCGAGGCCCGCGTCCTGCCCGGCGTCCAGGAAGCAGTCCGAGCTCATAAGCAGTCCGTGCATCAGAATTACTGGAGGCTTCCTTATAGGTCCGTTACAATTTTTTCCTTTGGTTATTCTAAACATAGTCAATATGTAGCCGTCTTCAGTCGTTACTGTGTGCTCTTCCGATACGTATCCATACTTTGTTGCTAATTCGGTAAAATTGTCAAGTGAGTCTGGCGGATATCCCATCAGAATTTTTATGTCATTTTGTATATTTAAATCACAACAAACATTATGTAATATTTGAACGACTAGTAAAAGCGCAAACCATGTATTTGGCAACGGGAACATCATTGCGCATTTGCGGATAGATTAGTGGTAATAAATACGTGTTTATCTAGTTTCTTTAATTCGAAAGTCTAGCATAATTAATATGATTTGATAGTGAACAAGATAGGATAATAGAATAAATTGCTCTACATACTGATATACAAAGTTTTTCTATTTTTGTTATTTTTCTATTTAAGAAAAACAATTACTAGTTGTATTTTAGAATGTTAATAACGCACTTCTGTCAACGACGCGACGGTAAGTACAAACTCAGGCTGATTTGATTTATATATTATATATAATTTAATTACTATATTTCTTCAAATATTCACTTATTTTGGGTAATATGTATTTACTGGTAAGCCGGCTGTAAGTCACGTCAAAATGATTCCATAGTGGTTCCTCCACGTAGAACTGTTCTAAGAGATTAGGCAATTTGCTGGCCATCCACTCAACGTCCGCTGGAGACGCAAAGAAGTCGTTCCTGCCGTGGATGATTACGATGGGCACTTCCACCAAACTGAGATTAAATGCAGGAGGTTGTACACTGCCGTACACTTGCAAGTTTTTGCTAGCACCGTAATCGAAATTTTGAAACGTATCAACGTTTACAGCTTGCCCATACCAAACAATATTCTTAAGCGATGTCCCAGCAGGGAAATGATTGAAAAGCATCTTGATCGTCTCCGTCTCTACGGAACCGGGATGAGGGCCGTCGATTAGCCCGAGGGCCAGTCTGCAACCTGAGCTCGCTGCGATTGAATCCTTGCAGAGAAACGCAGTTAGTTTCTGAACAATTCCACCTAAGGGTAAAGCCTCGTATTCCCCAATATCAGTAAGGAGAGGATAATACAGTAGATAAGTTTCACAGAGTAGCCTGAACAACCTTGACCTTGTGTAGGTATGCCTGGTCCCAGGTTCAAGCAGTATGGCCACACCAGTTTTCTCCATGTATTCCGGTCTTTTAGAGTTCATTACGAGGAAACTGCCGCCCCCCTGCGAGAAACCAATGTAGTTCAGTTTCTTGGACTTTGTATGATGCAAAATATAATCAATGGAGGCAGGGATGTCGTAATATCCAAATTCTAAGTTGCTGAAATCCCAAAAATCTTGATCTACATCAGGATCGAGTTTGATGTGTCGTCTCGAGTAATAGTTTCCTCGTATATTGGGGAGCCAAAGGTCGTAGCAAAGGTCTGATATTAAGTAAGCTAGACCGGCGTTGGGACCTGAATCCAGGAAGCAATCTGAGCTCATGAGGAGACCGTGCATTAGAAGAACTGGAGGTCTCTTTATGGGTCGTCTGCAGTTCCTGCCTTTGGTTATTCGAAACATTGTCAAGATGTAGCCATCTTCGGTTATAACTGTGTGCTGCTCGGATACGTAGCCATGAGTTGTAGCCAATTCAGTAAAGTTTATCAATGGCTCCGATGGATAATTCAGATTGAATTTCAATGGCTTTCTTACACCTGCTTCTATGTCTCCCAAAACATTTTTAAACAGAACTAAAGAGAGATACAGTATTAAACTTGCATTTGTTACGGGTGACATTGTTGCACTGAACGCAACATAAGTGGATGCTACTTAAGAACATTCCTATCTAATTGTCTAATTGTAAACTCTATTACAAGTAATTAAGGTTACGATTACATACATATGCCTTGGAAGTGTTAAAGTAGTGAATTGTCGGATCAATTTCTGGTCTAAATATTTTAGAAGGATAACTAACTACAAAGCATTAGATTTACAGAATTTTGTTTTCGGTATTACATACAGATACTTCCATTTTAGTGCGTGTCAGAACGAAAAAACTAAACGTTCGTTGTTCGTATGTTATTGTCCGAATACTGGTTAGGTTTTTCGCGTTTATTTACTAAGTGTATGAAAAACTAAAACTTGTATTTATATAGAAGAGGATATTATAAAAAGTTTTGTAGGATTTTTTTGTCAATTGCCGTAATAATAGAAAAAATTAAGGCGACTCTTATTGTTATTTGGCAGTATACCAATGTGTGGGAATACTATTAACTTATCTAAAATCATCAGGTTAGTGGGTCTGTTCTTGTAGGTCGAACTAGATAATGTTCATTAGAAAAATGTTACAAAGTCAGAAGGATTTTTTATATCATAGGGTGGCAAACGTGTAAGCGGCTCCGTGAATTCGCCGATATAGCAAAACGACCGCTGCCCGTAGACATCAGCAATTGCAGATTCAGACTTTCAATCGACGAAGAAGGGGACGAACAGATATCTTCCCTACTTGTACGTCACCTCCTCTACAAAACCCAATTCCCCATTCGTGCATTTCCTCATAAGTTAAGGATAGGAAGGGAAGGTGGACTAAAATTTGGCCTCCGGCATGCGTACTTAATTAGACGGTACACGAAATGACTTCCACGTGCCGGTATCCTGTGTGGTCGTGGTATTTCACCGATAGACCCGACCCATTCGTGCACTCAACCAAAAATAAGAGGAAAAACTTGTTCACAAAAGCTTAAAATTCAAAACATAACTAAGTGAATCATAAAAAAATATTATAATTAACAAGTATCAAGGTAACAAAACAAACGTTGTGAAACATATCAAGGCAATATCATTAAAGAATCCACAAATGAAATATAAATACGGAAGCGAAAACTTTGTACTCCTTTTTGGGAAATTGCGGGAACAAATGAATGCGGTATTTGACATTGTTAAAGTTAAGATGGAGTAGAAGTGCATAAAAAAATTGCAAATAACAAAAAAACAACAAATGCCAACGTTTAGTTTTTATTTATTAACGTGCATTCATAATTATAAGTCCATGACATTTTGGTCATGGTTTAAGGTTACCAACGACACCAACAAAAATTAAAAATAGAAATACATATCTAGTTAAAATCTCTTCCTGCTATTCTTAAACAAATACTCCTTTATCTTTGGAAACATTTTTTCTTTAAGGTGTTGATTATAAAGTACATCGAGATGATTCCACAGCGGATCCTGAACATAATACAATTCTACTAAGTTGGGCAGTTGCGTTGATAACCATTGCACGTCTACTGGAGACGACAGATGATCACTTTCACCGTGAATTATTACAACTGGTATATTGACCGCCTTAATATTATATGCAGGAGGCTTCTCCACGCCATATACTTTTAAATTTATATCTCTACCGTGGTCGTATTTTTCAAACCTGTCAGTACTTAAACGCTGATTGTAAAACGACATTCCCTTCACTGATGTCCCGGCAGGAAAATGTTTGGATAGTGCTTGTAGAGTAGGGATACTGACAGCTCCTGGATGACTCGAATCGATTAAGTACAAAATAGACCTGCATATTGTGTCTGCGAGGACATCTTTTCGACACAGTACGTCGGTGAGCTGCTGAAGGATGCCTCCTTGAGGGAGAGCTTCCAATTCTGATGCGCTACTGATATACGGCTGCACAGTATCATAGTACTTAGTGAACATTCTAAACATTACAGATTTAGTAGAATTCATTCTTGTAGCTGGATGCAAGAGAATGGCTTGACCAACTTTATCACAGTATCCCGGTCTCTCCGAGCACATTATGACAAACATCATCCCGCCCTGAGAATAACCTATATAATTCAATGTCTTCGAATCAGTATTGTTAAGAACATAGTCGATTAAAGCAGGTGCATCATAAATTCCGATTTCATTCGGAGTGAAGTTCCAATATTCTGGATCTTTTTTTGGATTATATTTCAAATGTTCTTTCGAGTAATGATTACCTCTGACATTACCGATCCAAAGATCGTAACACTCATCCGCTATGAGGTATGCCAGGCCAGCATCTGGACCTGAGTCTATCCAGGCGTCAGAGCTTACGAGTAGCCCGTGCATCAGTAGAACTGGAGGTGTTCTTACTTCTTTATCACAATTCTTACCTTTAGGTATTCTAAACATTGTCAAAACATACCCATCCTCGGTCACCACGATATGTTCTTCCGTATAGTAACCATAAAATGCTGTCGCTTCAGTAAAATTCAAAGAACTCACTTTATTTGCGTTCTTAATATATATTTTAAATCCAGCAAATGCTTTCTGTAATATTATTGTAAATATAACCAAATATAACATCCACCAAAATAATTCTGAACCCATTGTAACAAGAATTGTTCATTGAGACATTAAATCACACAACATTGTTTGATATCACACATTTAAATACACTTGACTTCAATATAATTGGGTATAAAAATATTAAGATTTAAATTCTGGTTATGTTAAATTGTTTTACCACGAATGAGTTAGTGGACGCGTGTAAAATCTCTCGACGCCATAGCGGCAATGATAAAGATCAAAGGTAACGTATATGAATGTTACTGATCAGTTGTAAACTAAGACAGTTTACAATAAGTCAGTGACACTCATGTGTCAAATCCGTATAAAGTATGTATGTGTATGTGTTCAAGCGAATTGTTACAGAGGCAAAGGTCAGTTGATAAAATTTATTGGATGTTTCTTTGCGGGATTTATTTATTCAAATTGTGTTGGTCGTATTGATTATAGTTTATAATATTTATTTTATTATTATTTAGCTAAAGAATGTTAAAACCTACGACTTTACACAGTTCCTAGGAAATTTATAGAATTCCGAAACTATTTAGGAAAATTATAAAATGTTAATTCAAATATTATTTAATTTAACCGGCAATAGCCTAATGGTTAATGCTACGGATTTCCGATCACGAGGTCGGGGGTTCGAATCCCGCCATTCGACTGTCGTAAACCATATCCTAGCACAAGCCTAGAGCTTAGTGGGGATGTTAAAAGAAGTATTAGTAAATTTACAAAAAATCTGATAATATTAAAAAAAAACATATATCATGGGAAATGTATACATATCACATTTCCTAGGAATTTTATACAATGACGGATTACATACATTTCCGTTGACTTCAATATGTAGCAAAAAGGGTAAAATAATATTTTTTTGACCGGATTTTAATTACAAAAACTGGTAACAAAACTTGTTAGGAATCTTTGCAACTTGTCCAGCTCGCTTTTTGGAAAAAAAATAATCCTGTCTTCTACTACTCTCAATATAAAAACTATTATTAGAGATCTTATTTTAGCATAATTCGTATCGCTTAGAACTTTAGGCTAATTAAAATGTATATTGCGCCTGTACAAATATAATATCAAATCTTTAAATATACGGCTTTATTATAATGGAAGGAGAAGAGAACTTTTGTAATATTTAATCCAATTGTATTAGATATATTATCATTATAAACAAACTTTATTTTTTTATTTATCTTTGTATGGGCGTAGTACAGGTAGAAATCGCCAAAATAATCCATACCTCAATATAGAATGGCCCCTATTAAAACAGAATTAATGTGAATATTTGCCGCACCAACTATTAGAGAATTTAAAACAATAACGGTTGATTAGTAAGTTTATAACGAGATGTATACATTAGGGGGGCGTGTTAATAGTAAGCACACAAAGCGGGTGGAATTTTTTTAAAATCTACAATGATTCAATGGAGAACTATCAAAGCCATATAGTTGGATAAACTTAGCTGGTCAGGTAGAAGAGATGTTGTTATCACGGTCAGTACTGTTATAAAATGTATGTGAAACTTACTGAGGTTTTCATAGAAAATTATGACAAGACATGCCATGATAGCTACTGTTTGAGTCTGACAGGGACCTTGTTGATTTATTTAGAATTTGAGACGCCTTCTGTGCGACTGTGTTTTTGTTATGTGATTATAATTATGCCCACCGGGTCAGATAAGTTTTTCAGACTATAATATTTTAAACACAGGTTGCTAGAACTGAGATCAAAAATGATCACATTAATTACATTTAACATGTACATAGTCTGATAGTTTGTTGAATTCTTTCTTTATCTAAAAGGTCTTAAATAATCCTAGCGAGGGAAATCTATAAAAACAATTACTTTTTATTGACGACCTACTTTGAGTATTTGAATTGCTGTGACGATAAGCTAATAGATAACTGTAACGATATTTAAATAGCTCGACATAGGCTCGATGTTATAAAAAATGCGAGAGGCAGCGGGCGGCGGCGTACTCCTAGCCTGCGCGCTCCTCCTGGCCCTGCTGGTCAGGCGCATCGCCTGCGAGCACAACGACACGCAGCTCCAACTACAGGATGAATTATTCACGTACAACTCCAAGGATTCGCTTTCAAATTTTACGGAATTCACGAGAAACTATGGATACTACACCGAAGAACATGTAGTGATCACCAAGGATGGCTACATATTGTTCTTGTTTCGTATACCTAAAGGCAAAAACTGTAATGGATCAGTGAAGGAACCGCCCATTTTGCTGATGCACGGCTTACTGATGAGCGCCGATTCCTGGCTGGATGCCGGGCCATCGTCGGGCCTGGCGTTCCTTCTGGCCGACGCTTGCTACGACACGTGGGTTGGCAACATGCGTGGGAATTACTACGGAAGGCGACATGTCAACCTCGATCCAGACACTGATTCTGAATTCTGGGACTTTAACACCGAGGAGATGGGTGTCTACGATCTCCCGGCGACTATCGACTACGTATTAGAGCACACAGACTCCAACGATATTATGTATGTAGGCTTTTCACAAGGTTGTCGAATACTGTTTACAATGGCCTCGGAGACGTCAGGGTACGTGGAGAAAATAAGAATTGCTATAAATGTGGCGCCGGCGGTGAGAGTAAAGTACACAAGAAGTATATCTATACGACTGTTGACACAATTTTATGCTCTAGTTTCACCAATATTGAAAAAGCCTCGACAACTTGAGGTCTTACAAAAAGGCGGACTGATTCAAACTGCGACCGCTTTTGTATGCAAAGATTACAATCTGGCGAGTACAGTTTGTCAAGCGATATTGGCTATCATAGATTCCTACGACCCGGGGTCTGTGACGACGGACACGATACGCACGCTGTTTGGACACTTCCCGGCAGGGACGTCCGCTTACACCTTAGCGTTTTACGGTCAGGGTTCAATCTCGAAAAAGTTTCAGAAGTATGACTATGGATTGAAGAAAAATTTGCAATTGTATGGTAGTGTTGTCCCCCCCTTGTACAACCTTAAAAAGTCGACGATGCCTATAGTTTTGATTTATGGAAATAACGACTTTTTGGTGGACCCGCGGGATGTTAGATGGCTGTCCAATCAGCTGCCCAACGTATTGGAGAGGTACGAGGTGAGCCGCAGCACTTGGAATCACTTGGACAACAACTACAGCCAATTCTCGAAGCAACTGATCTTTCCTAAAATAAATCAATACTTGAGTAAATACAGTAGTAGTGGGAACATTTCATGAACTATTGGTTACTTCAGACTGTTTACACACTCGACCAAATTTGTTATTTGATTATAAAATATTTGTGCATTTTAATATTTATGACCATTAAAAATTTAATTGTGAGAATGTGTTACACTTAAATATATACGAAACGATTTTAATAGAGATAGTAATACTAGAGATTACAAATTAAAAAGTAAAAGGATCAGTTTAATCCGACATGGCAAGTATTTGAATAGTTGACACTAAGGAAACAATACGGTACTTGTATGATAGAGCTCGATTTATTGTACATTCTCCACCTCTTTTGTAAAGGACCAAAAGATGATGTTGAAATAACTATTGTTATATAAAAAGTGAAACATCAACAGTAGCAAAGTAAGTTGATGACGACTTATCAGTAACCATTTCAATTTAGACTAATACCCTTCGTGCACAATTTAATGTAAATTTTCGAAACCTGCCGAGTTAATAAAGGTTCGTACACAGACACGCGTCGTCGACACTTCTATCTGTCGTCATCAAAGCTAGTCGCAATCTGTTTGTCAAGATCGTCATAGAAGTCTCCGCGACTCTGATGGAGGAACAAATATATTACACACTTTGGAAATAAGAGTCAGTCATGTGGCGTCGCTCTGCTTGTACTGACCCAATAGACCACTCATCTAGACTATTCATCGTTTTGGTTCCGGAGAGCGCGCAATGCGATACTCACGTCTAGCATTGCCAAGCGTCCGGATAAAGCCAGACATAAGTAGGCTTTTTGATTGCGTGTCCGGCGAAATAAACAATGTCCGGGTTACCCGCCCTGGAAACCCTACATACGACTCAAAGATACAATATTATTTTCAATTACCTTGCCTTGTGTACTAAAGGCCTAACTGCTGTAACTATTAATTCTTATATCGGTTAATTGCTATTCAAATTATAATATAACCAGAACTTGTTAACAAGTTTTGAATTAATTTACAGATAACAGAATTACGTAAGTGACAAAAAAAGTGCAGCGAAATGATAATGTTGCCAGCTTCAATCACATGTTATGTCATATTGCAAGCTATTTTCTTTTAGATTTAATGTATATTTTTTAAAATAGTTATAATGACTTTGTCGACAAAAGTTTTTTTACTCTAACAAGCTGAGTTAAAGGAAACGTATTATTATGAAATAATTACTAGACATAGTTCAAATGAAAGAACAAAAGAAAAGACTAGACTGACCATTAGACAAAACGTCATAAGCTCGGACTTACTTGAATCTACGATCATTTAGTTGTTGACAGAGATGTTAGCATATGTTATGTTTTAATTAACCATAGAAAATTTACCAAAACTGTTGAATATAGATTCATACTTTCAATATATAAAAAATTAAATATCTTTGATATATTGAAAAATCGAACGTCGGTGGCTAAGAGGTTAAGCACTTAACTTGTTATAAGCGGGTCTGGGGTTCGAATCCTGCTATGGACCATTGTGTTTTTCGATTTCCTATTTACATTTTAAAAAATAAAAATCTCCGTCAATGCTTCTTTAAAAAAAAGTGGCAACTAAATTTAATTAAACATTCATGAAATTATAAAGAGTCATATTTTAACGGAACGGAAATTACAACACGAATAGCTGCAAGTGTTTTTAAATAGCCTACTTAAGAATGACATTTGATAACACGTGCATATTAAATAGAGGTAAAGTCACAGCACATAATGTATGGAAAATGAATACGAAAAGGAACAACATTGGTGGCGCTCTTCTTTGTATTTTAATATTTTCAAAATATACAATAGAACAGAACTTAACATCTCCTGAGAAGGCATTGGATGATAATCTACAAGACTCAAGGTCAAATTTTATATCCATCACAGCAAGATATGGATACATATCCGAAGAGCACACTGTCACAACACAAGATGGATATATTCTAACCATGTTCCGTATACCGAAAGGCAAACGTTGTATCGGTTCTGTGAGACAGCCTCCAGTTCTATTGATGCATGGATTCCTCGTAAATTCGGATTCCTGGACGGATGCCGGTCCGTTAGCCAGTCTCGCCTACCTGCTACCCGATGCATGTTACGATCTTTGGATAGGAAATGTACGAGGTACTGATTACGGAAGGAGACATGTACGACTCGATCCGGATACAGATTCGGAGTTTTGGAATCATACAAGCAATGAAATGGGTAAATACGATATCCCTGCTTTCATCGACTATATATTAAATACAACCAGTTCTAATCAGGTCATCTACATGGGATATTCACAAGGCGCTAGATTACTTATTATTATGTGCTCCGAAACGGACTACTGCAGCAAAGTAAAATTGTTCATAGGTATGGCACCGGCTGTAAGATTGCTATACACCAGGTCGATACCGCTAAGACTGTTGGTGAATTTTTACAAATTAATATTACCGTTGCTGACGAGTCCTTTTGAATTAGAAGTTCTACCTAAAGGTGGATTTATTCAGCGACTGGCCTCGTATGTGTGCAGAGATTACGCAGCTTCAGCTACTATTTGTAAAGTTGTACTAGATCTGATCGATTCCTACGACCCACTCTCCGTTCTGACTCAAACTGTAAGAGTGTTATATGGTCACACGCCCGCTGGTTCATCGGCAAGGAATATTGTGTTTTATTCTCAGAACGACGCTCCAACGTTTAATAAATATGATTACGGAGCAGCCAAGAATCTTGAGATTTACGGCAGCGCTGCGCCTCCTCTGTATGCGCTCAATCGCACCACAATACCTGTTGTATTTCTTTATGGCCGAAACGATTACTTAGTAGACCCAAAAGACGTGATGTGGCTCACCACTCAACTGCCTAATGTTCTAGAAACTTACCAAGTAAGAAGTCCAACATGGAACCATCTAGACTTTACTTATAGTCAGTTCATTCCGTTACAGATTTTTCCTAAAATAAACCAATATCTTCTTAAATATACTAACAGGGTATCGTTAAATAAAGGCTAAATATAACCTATGTTTATGGCTTTTAATAAAGTAGTGAGTGTAGTGAGATAAATATTATTATTTAAACCTATAATTTTTAATTGAAGTTACGCTTGGGACATATCAAGCTTATTTTTCATTCATTCGATTTTTTGTAAAATCCCTAATGTTGTCATTATTATTATATAATGTTACAATTAAACATGTAATCGAAATTTAGAAAAATTTAAGCGGTTGTGCAGTTTGACGTCACAAAATAAATAACATTTTAAGACCTAACATGGTTGTTGTAGCTGTATTTTGTTGATGTGTCAAATGTGATCTATTTAATAGGACCAAATTATTTTTATGTAAATTTAGATAGAAGTGAAATGGTCCTCCAGCAAACTTTTTCACTTTTTGTGACGCCTGAATTATGACGCACAAAGGTGGCGTGTAGGCTAATTCAGAAGCACTAGCGGATATTGCCTTTTATTAGGTTTAAAGATAGTTAAAAGACAAACTATATTTTTTATCTGCCGTTCCGGCTCACTGAATTAAATCCTGGGCTAGAGGCAAAACATCGATATATTACGCAAACAACAGCACGCCACAGGTTACTAATATAATATTACAAATACGAAAGTTTGGATGGATAGACGGATGGATGTTTGTTAGAATGTGCCTACAGAACCGCTGCATATACCTAGGTAAAATTTGGCATTAATCTGGAAGAACACATAGGCTACTTCATCATCATCATCATCAGCTCACTATACATCCCCACCGAGGGGCTCGGAGCCTACCCTAAGTTAAAGGTGATTAGGCCATAGGCTACTTACTAATTATTATTTTTTTAAATCTGCACGGACTGAGTCGCGGGGGACAGCTGTAATTTTTATAAGAAACATACAATGAAAATGATATACGACTGAAGCATGTAAATTGTACGACAGGGGTGTACACTTAAGGGTGAATCGTATCCCTTGACACTTGGCGACCATTCGTCAGAGCAAACGCCGGCCGCGCGGCACACCTATGTTTATATCAAACAACTTTATTACAAGGAATTTATTGTAATATAATATTATTAAATTAACTGAATTAGTAACTTAAATAATTGTACAAGTTCAAATAATCATCAATGTTTAAGATTGTGGATTTTTTTCTCAAACAATTATTCTTCTTAAATTCTAATTCCAATTATTAAGTTGTTTTTGTGTTCTAAGTTGAAATAATAAATGTTTATAGAGTTTGTTTGTATAACAATGATTGCTGAATATGGTTCAAATTGAGTTACGTTTGAAAATAGATATGTAAGATTTGGAATTAGTTATTTGTGTGAGTTAGACAATTCTATTATTATTTGTCTGGATTTAGTTTGTTCTGAATGAACTTTATGTTAGACAGTGCATTGATAAAGTGTTACAAAATTATTGCTTGAAAATGTGATTGATATAGAAGTGTGAAAAGTGGTATGTATTATTTATTTTTTTACTCCTTATGTTGTAATATATAATTTTAAAAATAAAAGATTATTTCAAAGTTTCAAAGTTATTATACCGAATATTTCTAATATCAAAATAGATGGTGTAGATTAAAAAAAATACAAAAGTTGGAGGCAACATTACAAGAACGTAAAATTAAAAAGAAACAAAAGAACGTGGCTGTACTCGAACAAAAACTGCAGCCGAAGTTTGAATGTAAAAAAAAAACATTCGCTAAGTTGGCGGCAAGCCAGTGATATTGAATTTCTAAAATACATCGTCTTAAGTTATATAAAGTTGTACCAAAGTTTAATCTCCACAAATAACCTTGTCTTAGAAGGGATTAGCTTTCGTCTTGTGTAAGATTTTATTGTAAACAATTGCTTTATTATCGTGTACTGACATTCTAGTTTTGTGGACCTAGCATGAATATCTGTGAGAACATTTTTGTAACATCACTGACGAGCTTGTATTATTTGCGCAGCGCCCCCTACCAGACATTTTGACATATTTTGCCGAGGCCGTTACGAAAACGCGTATCGCAAATATTTCTGCTAGACTCTCGGATTAGAAAATGACACATTTTATTTAAATTGATTTTTATAAGCAGTATTTTTATTTTGATTGCGTTCGTACTCAATAACAATTAGAACTATAATTTTGTATGCAATGTTAGTCTAAGTTCAAATAAACTAAAAACTTTTATTTCAAAATGAAGCAATGTTTCAATTTATTTTTCAATAATATATCAGCGTGTGTCGTCGCTGAATACATTCTGAAGTTGACAGTAATTAAAAACAGAGCGATCGTACCCAGTCACCTGTAACTCTCATCACAACGTATTCCACATTCAACCATACGGTTGATTTGCATATTTACAATACATTTTAACCCTTTAAAATCCGAAAAAAATATCTTGGTTTTTTTTAATTTAATATTAAATAGAACTTCATCTTCTTTGGACATGCAAAACTCTATGCACGAGATGACATACTCCATGTTCCTTCGTTCCTCTTTGGAGAAACACATTTGGTGCGAGATAATATTGTTTTATTGTATTTCTAACTAGATTTTCATTTAATTCCTCACGGACGAGGTCGCGGGCGACAGCTAGTTGCATCTATAAAGTAATTTTACTGCTCAGTTAAAACTTAGATATATTTTTAACAAGTGAGTTAGTTGATAGTGTTAAAAACTTTAAATTGGCGCAGTTCAAATATTTGCACTTTTCAATAACTTAGTATTTGTTTTACAACAAAGTTGTAAAAGTTTAAATTGATTTCTCGCAGAGAAGACTCGAGAAGTGTTTACAATGGAACAGCTGCCTCCAGCGCGAGTGATTGCAACTCGCATTCACAGCAGGTCACGCCTGCTTCACTTACATACTTATCTATCATATTAATAATACAATTCGAATGTTTGTCTGAGTTAAACTTGGAACATGAAATGATTTCAGCCTTTATTACCGCATATACTACAAATTACTTTTTAACTCTACGCGGAAGGAGTAACGGGCGGCTCCTAGTATTACACAAACTACTCCCAGCTTTTTCTAATAATCTATCCTTATTAGGAGATGATGGAACAGGGAACAGCAGTGAAATTAAGCCTCCGGGACGCACACTCATCACACTGTACGCGGAATTGCTTTCACTTCACGCCTGTCTTCTGCGCACCGGGCGAGCCGGGACAATTCGTGCGAAGGTGTTAGAGCGGGCTCTACCACTGTTAAAGAGTAATAGACATTGTTGTCTCTGTTGTTATCAAAGAGAATGATAGAGATAGCAATATGTATTGAAAAGGTATCATAAAAAATCCACGGTAATATAAATAACAAGAACAAAAACAAAATAATTATAATGAAAAATGAAATCTTTAGCTAAGCTATAGTTTTTATTTCATGTATTGCCTCGGGGGTAAAACTGATTCACTTAGCAGATTCACTGAACGGAATTAATCTTAATGAACACTCTGTTCGTAACTACTCTGTGGTATAAAATCATATTAATTAAGTGAAAGTGCCCCCTCTGTATTCATACTCTATATAATTTTCAATATAGAACATGCTCTTTAATTAAGTGAGGTTTGCTGGAGATTTTCAGTAGTTTGTACTATGTTTTAAATCAAGTTTCTTTTGTTTAAATTACGTGTTCTTGATTCATCTGTTTTTTTTTTAAATTTATAGAAACTAAGAGAATTAAACTTTAGTTATCACTCTCTTTAGGCCTTTAAAAATAGTAGCAAAGTCGCAGAACTACTGAATATACAAATAAAACTTCATAAAAATCAGTGAAATATAAGATTCGACGATATAAGACGTCATCAGATTCAAACCATAATACTAAGTAGTTCGCTGGAACAAACCAAATCTATACCAGGTTCATATTAAAAATGGTTAGTATGAGGTTTTAACTTGAGCAGTAAGATATGTTACTTATCGCATAACAGTAAAAATTTACCACCGACCATATCACTTACCTACAGCCTGTGCTATTACCACTACTCTGAACTTTACGACCGGTTTAACTTAACCCACCTTTCAGGTACTCAACTTGAGTGGTCCCATGAAACTTTTAAACCTTCACTTACGAATGTCGGTTTACGAATGTTTTTATTATTGTGTAATTTTAGCAATTCTAAAACATGGCTTTTTTATACGTCCTATCTATAGCTGTAACACGTTGATATGTAACAGTAAAACATCTTTAGTATACTGTATACTATGTGTTCTTCCAGACTATGCTCTACATCTATGCTAAATTACATCAAGATCCGTCAAGACGTTCCTAAGATTACTATAAAATGCATCCATTCATACAAACATTTTAAGCAAGTGACAAGTATTCATTACAATTAAAGTTAGATATTCTAGAGTAACTTACTAAATCTTACTCTATGTTAGGTTAAATAAAAAAAAAACATCGTCAATAAAACATCAGAATCATGCGATCTCCCGCGATACTGTTTAAGACATTATAAAGTCGTGTTAGCTATGAGCTCGCGTCTTATCTGCATTTCATATTTTATGATCCACTCTCTGATATTACTCTCAGCCTCTCAGCTACTCCTACCAAGTGTTACAAGGTTTTCTTATTTTATTACTATTTATCGCTTTTAAGATATTACTTAAATTGTAAACTGGAGTATTCAGTTATTGTAAATGTCTAGAATATAGAAATAACACAGAATACTAAATAACAAAAAAATACTTGCAAAGATTTTTATTATACCAACTACTTAGCATATGAATAAATAAAATCTAGATAAACGATATGCTATGACTAATAAAAAATGTTGTTTAGTGTCTTTAAAAATTGTCTCCCTCCAGCAGGTTGTGGTGATGGGCAGCAGCACGACCTCGGACAAGACGATCAACACCAGCACAGACTCCGCAGCGACCGCGCTCACCTCGGTCACCGGAACTGACGACTCTATGGACGCCGAGCCTGATCCACCCGACTCCCTGCACCAGCACAGCCTCATCGATGCCGACCCGCCCGGCCTACCGCAACACATACCCCCCAGCACAGCCCCTCCTCATTACCACCGTCCGCAGGACAGCTGCGATATTGACTCCCCAGCTTACACCAAACCGCAATCTGCAACGGACGTTATAGAATCCCCCAGACCGGGGCCCGCACGATTCGTCTTCGATGTACCACTCCCTGAACCGAGACCAGAAACAAAACCCAGAAATAAAATCCAAGTCAGCCAGACGAGTGGCCCATCCACTTCGATACAAATACCCTTCGATCCTAAACTTGAAACACCTAAAAGTCCGAAAGCGAGTCAAACTAAGTACGAAACGCATTTTAAATTCGAGCCGGAGGTGACCAAGAGGCGAGGGAGCGAGCCGCGGGTCAAGAATAAGCAGAAATTAGATAAACAGGATTACTACAAGGACGAGGTGGCGAAGTTGAGAAGACAACTTGAAGGCACAGAAGTTTTCACAACCAATAGAAGAAGATCATCGGCACATCAGCATTCCGTTCCACCGCCGTCCTCCAGAAGACAATCTACAGGTATATGCTCCATAGACCCTTGTAATATTCAGCCATAGACATAGTAGAACAATTCCGTAGAATAACTACCTTAAAGCACTAAAACTGTTGAGAGTTTTTTATTCGATACAAAAATTTATATCGCGTCGTCACTAACTCGATTTACTGTTGCACTTAAAATATTTTATTACACAATAAATCTGCCGCACCATTTCAACTGTCTCGCGAGGCTTTTAAACTCTCTATTAACAAGTAACAGCTCTTTTAGAGGTTTTATTTAATTAACGTAGCAGTAAATTTTTACTATTCCATCAGCGGCGCAAGTCCACGTGACGGCAAATCCTTTGGATTCCGCCACAACCACCATCCCAGCGGGGCGCACCACCATTGTGGTACAACAGCCATCGCTGTCTCTTGACTATGGAGGCTGTTCCACTATCCTCGTGCGCGATGGAGAAGATGGTGGAAGACGCAAGAGCAGAGTGTGCAGTGACCACATACAACAGCTCCTCGATGTCACCAGTCAGTTCACATCAGAAGATCTCCATGAATTTGATAAACGGTAAGACTGTCATTGAAGACTCACGAAGTTTTTATCGGTTACCTGAATCTAGCTACAAATTATAAACAACCCATCCATTTGAGCAGATACGGCAGCCCACACCATTCGCGATCGCAGTCCGTGAAGGCGGCGCGGTCGCGCACGGGCGAGCGGCAGCTGCTGGGCCTGCCGCAACAACGCGCCCGGGTCGCCTCTATGCCCAACACCGGCGTCGAGGAAGAGTACTACAGGCTGAGACATTTCAGTATTACAGGTAATACTTGCCACCATAATTTATAATCATCCGACCTCAATAGCAATTTTAAAATATGTATTGTTTAATAGGTAAAGGCGTAGTGAATCGCGGCGATTCTCTGCGCTCACGGCGGTCGCGGTCCAACACATCTGTGGCGTCTAGCGCTTCCAGCACTGAGGCAGTTACCAGAGCGTCAGCGCCATGTTCCTTGGCGTCTTCCAGGTAAAAATATGATTTATCTTAGTAATAGTAAATTTTGTCAAATCAAATCTTTTAAAGTTTATGACTTTATCCGATATGAAAAATGAATGATCGTTCATGTAATACATACTACGTAAATAACGTTAAATTTGTGATTTAATTCCAATGTTATTAGGGATTCTTCGGCTGGCCTGAGTGCGTACAGAGTGCTCGTGCTGGGTGCGCCCGGTGTCGGCAAGTCCAGTCTCATTGGACAGTTCATGACTTCGGAATATCTACACGCTTATGACACCAGCATCGGTAAGAAGAAATGTTTTATCAATTGCTGAAGTCAATAGTAATGTTATAATAACAATGACTATAAATTAGGCTGCAAATACCAAAAGTGACAGTAGCAAAAGAATTGAGAAAGACGCACATTTTAAGAATGTATTTATATAACCACAGATGACGAGTCCGGCGAGAGATCAGTGTGTGTGCTGTTGGCCGGTGAGGAGTCTGAGATCACTTTCCTGGACTCACCTCCAGAGCACGTCATTGTAAGTCAAATTATTACTTAAATAATGTAGCGTAGAAAGAGAATAAACTATAAATAAAGAAATATTTTAATTGTTTACAAAGTAGATACTTGCATTAATTTTACAAATTGAAACTCATAATTCTATTATCCAAAGTTGACGTACAAAAGCCCCTCACCGGCGGAGTAAAGCCATCAAAACATTTGCGCGCTTCGGCAAGGCCATTAATACTTTGAAACCATTCGCTGAAACCTCGTTAGTGACAAAGAGCGTTGTAACTCCCGCACACTTCAGACCTTGTAATTATTTAAAAGCCTGTTACCGAAGCGACATAAACTTATTTATACAATATCATTTTTAAAGGTAAATATTATTTGCTAACGAGTTTAAACCTTGTGCAGAATATTCTAGGTTTGTTTCTGGAAAGGGATAACAAATACTAGACTAATATTAAATAATGATGGTTTTGCAAAAGTAAAATGACGATAATTTTGTTTAAGAAACGCTGTGTTGAGAAAGCAATCGCTTTGGGCGTGAGAATGCTTTCAATATGTAAATGTGTTGATCAGGAACGCGTTAGAGTTTGATTTTGCACATTTTGTATAATTTATAACAAATCGAGCGTGTTCGCGAATTTGTGAATTCAATTTACCGCAAAATATTCTGTTACATTTACAAGAACTTGACAGTTTCTTTTGAACATTTCGAAAATGTTTATGAGAACATTATAACAACATTTGCGTTGACTTCATTAATGTTATCGACAGAGTATTATTGTTGTATACGCATTTATAAATTAAATCTTAAATATATGTACATTATTATTAGTCTATTAAGTTTTGAATTCTAAATCTAAGCCTAAATAATGACATGGCAAAGGACCAGTTACCCTTGCGCAAACCAGCTTTCCGGCAGCAGCCAGTTTGACTTTAAAGGCGTTTTTGTTCTTGTATTATGTGGTAATCAGTCTGAAGGCTGCGCGCACGGATACTGCGTGGTGTACTCGACGGCGGACCGGAGCAGCTTCGCGGAGGCGGAGCGGCGGCTGCAGGCGCTGTGGGCAGCGGGACACACGGCGCGCCGTGCTGTCATCCTCGTCGCCAACAAGGCAGACCTCGCGCGCTCGCGCCTTGTGCCCACTGACGGTGACAACAACATCGTTATTCTCTTCCGACCTTACCCCCCGCCCTATGGAGTATCCGCACACTATTCACATCTCTATCACTAGTCATATCTGAGTTCCTTGCACATATCCTCAATCACGTAATCTATTCATAATTCTTCAGTTTTAATTTTACCAATCGCAGCCTGTGCTTACAGAAGGTAAATCCCTCGCGACATCGTACGAGTGCAAGTTCATAGAGACGTCAGTTGGCATCAACCATAACGTGGATGAGCTATTGGTGGGCCTGCTCACGCAGATTAGACTCAAACAGCAGCACGCCGATAGAGTCAGGTAAGAAGGACAGAACATTCCAGACTTAGTTCCAGTTCGGCTAACTGGACCAATGGTGCAACATTTGAGTTGAATGTGATTTGAATCCTCTATGTGTGGTTATCTCATTCCTGAGGAGACCTGTTAATTCTGTGTCATACTAGTTTGTACATTTCGTAAATCTATTTATGCTAGGAAACGCAGTAATCCTCGCAAGCCACGCGGGCGAGCGCGCTCTCCCGTGGAAGGAGAGCCGCCCTCTGCCGCCTCCACGCCCAGGAAACGGACACGACTCTCCGCCAGTGTTAAGGTAACCATTAACCTCAACATAATTGACCTAGGCATAAGATTTCAAAATTAATTTTTATATCGTAGTCTAAAATTACACTGCAGTGTTGTAGAGGCAACTATGAGTGCCGATTAGCGCTTTATTTATATGAACTTTCCCAGGTGCGAGGTCTGCTGGGGCGCGTGTGGGCGCGCGACTCCAAGTCCAAGTCGTGCGAAAACCTTCATGTTCTCTAGCATAGCGCCGAGCCCGTCGCCTGCTTCCCATTTTTTGACTGCGGAGCTCAGTACTCGTGAAAATCTCCACCCTGGACCAAGTGGACCTCATGGACTACTAGGGAAATTGAACAAAGGATCGGCAAAATATTATCTTGAAATTTCATAACTTTTCTTGGTATGTTATTTCTTAATTGGATCCAATTTTTTTAATCCAAGAATATGCTGTTCATTTAAAGAATCTGTATTACGCATTTTAAACATTTTACTTTCATTTGATTTTTTTGGTCAAATTTACGTATAATATTCCAAGATCATAATTTTGAATTTATCGTATGCAATAAAATGTTACGAAACATATTAATATATTTCAATATCAGATCTTATTCATAGCTTGATTTTTTGTTAATTTCTGAAACCAATATCCCTGTAGAACACATATCACCATCTCTGTCATTATCTTTGACAAAACAGAGATAACAATATGTTTTATACATGGATTTTGTTCTCAGAGACAAACGAGTAGTAGGATATCTTAACATTTGTAAACCTTAGGGTATTTCTCAATACTACCCGTAGAAAATCCCTTTAGTAGTCCATTATAAATATCTCCATAGGTGTTGCTTAAAACTGGTAGCTATAACATTCCGTCAAACTACGAATATATTGACCTAATAATAGTACAAACATCCTTTATGTATTTATTAATATTCATTTACAGATTTTCGATTTTTTCACAGTATATTCCTATTCTGACGGCAATTTGCATAAAACTAATGCATTATTCAGAACCTGTTATAAAATTATAGCAACGTTTACAAAGAGTAATTATTCAAAATTTGACAGCGCTTTTGCTATATCCCTTGTGCAGGGGCGGTGACGGGCCGGCGGATACGAATTATTTCACAGTTTGTATAATTGTGACAAAATATTATATATAATGTTTATATTCTAAATTGTATAAAAATACCATGAATTAATTAAGATAAAATTTACTTTATTCAGACACGAAAATAAACACAAAAACCAGATACTAGAAAACTTTTTAGAGAATGGAATATATGACGTAAATTCGTCAATTAAAAAATTAAAATAATTAAAAATCTACTAAAGATAACAGAAGATTTAATTCATTTATATAAAACGAATTTACATTCGTGAGTATAATGATCACAGAGTTTTTGTTTCAAATTAATTGATTGAAAATGTAAAAATTCCAATACAAAGGTTCTGAAAAATGAATATCTTACGAAAAGTTAACCAGTATTAGTAGAATATAATAAACGTAGTTATTAATAAATAAATGTGATCCCATCGTGTCTCCTAATTATAGGTAACATTCCCTAAATATGTAGATTATAAAAATATACTAAAGAAAAAGGAAAAACACGAAATTATATGTCACTAGATTAGTAATTAAATTAAGAATTTTTGAAGGTCACAATTTATCATGTTATATTATATGAATAAAGCTTACAAATAAAATAATATACGACTTATAATAAAAGCTTAAAATAAAAGCATATAAACTTATAAATTTCCTTCAAGATATAATTTTGTTATTTATCGATTACTTCGGTTACTTTTAAATTAATACTTCCAACAAAATACATCTAATAAACTTACTATTAAAGTGAGTGAAGTCAAATTAAACATTTTCCAAAACATGAAACAAAAATTCAATCTTTTATGCGTAAAATTGGGTCCACGGCTTATCAAATTGAGCAAATCGAATTAGAATTTATAAAGATTATTAAAATGATTTAGAATATAATTGACATTTCAACAATCTATTCGTATTGCAAAATAACATAATATATGACGAAAGTTATCATGAAAAGCGAATAATAAATGTCTAAATCCACCTAGAATAAACAGCGTCAAAATAAATTCAGTATTCACAATTCTATATAACCAGTCTAGAATAATCTTTGATAAAACATCACATGAAAATTAACAAGTTCAATACAAAATAGAAGCATAAATATCAAAAATGAAAACAAAAACGAAAGAATTGAATCCATCCAAAAACAAAATAGTTCGCCAAAAAACTACGAACACATTTAAATGTTCCTGGATATTGTCATTTTGTAGATCCGTAGTTTTTTTATAGTTTTTTGTTGGAATCCTGATTTAAATCGCTTAAGAAAACATCCCTAGATGTAAGAATCAGTTTACGGATACTTTGTATTTCAGTGCCTGATATTTAGTATAAAAACATAATTATTTAATCCCTCCGTAAAATCCATTTGCCTTATTTATTTAGTGGCATTATTTTATACATGAAGGTAGAGTAGCTTTAGTTATATACCTTTATATTTAAATATGTAAGATACCATATCTACATAACCTCACAATTTTGAAATACTTTACGTAAATTTTGTTACATTTATTAAAACTAAGAATTAAAATTACTGTAAGTAGCCGTTATGTCTAAGAGTATGGAATATGGGAATAAACTCATATAAATGGAATATTATTCATAATTATATTAATGCTGGTTCCATCTTAGGAAACTCATTGTTTCTATTCAATATTTCGAATGAAACCTAAATATTATTTTGTTTAATCATTAATTTATTTTTTAACATAATTCTTTTAAAGTCAATATTACATCTAAGATGGCCAGTATCGTTACGATCACTCTGGCAACATTTTATATCTGTAAAAATGCGTGCTTGTTCATGTTATTTTTATGTTAATCGCTTTAAATGACTACTTTTAAATATATTTAACTCTAAGATCTTAATATAAATACTTGAAGTAATAGTTTTCGTATAAAATTATTACAATTTAGGTTTGCTTAATATCCCAGGGTCCAAATTAAACACCAATTACACTTTTCGTCCTTGGACAATCCTGGTCCATTCCATTATGACATATCCAAACGATGATAGTAATAATATCTCTTACAAGAATGAATATTTCATACTTTATCATTTATTGGCACAACAAACACCTCAATCCCCGGGATAAAGTTATATGATCTAAGTAAAGCTTTAGACACAGTGCTCCATCGTTTGGATAGTGTTAGAACCATTAACCTCATGTCAATGAATCAGCAGTAGAAATTAGTAACGCGTAGTGAAGTTATTTGGAGAATCCGACATCTTTGGGAGACCGTTCTTATCATCGTTTGAAATTTATTCGTGGTGTTCCCCAAGGAGCACCTTTAGGTCCAGTTGTCAAAGATCGCTTTTTTTTATTTGTAAATGATACTTACAATGGTATGATAAAAATCGGATTCTCCATTTAGAATTGAAGTTTTGTAGTGAGAAGAACCAGGGATTCGACAATAAGGGATTACGAATAGGTTAACATTTTCTGGTACCTCTAAAGTACTTTAACATGGTTAAAGTGCTGATGGAGAGCAAAAAATATCATTACATTAATTTATAACAAAATATAAATATGCGAAGTCAATTGCGGGGAAAATTGAATTTGTCATTTACAAGGTTTACAAGGCCTAAAGTGACGTTTAACTTTGGATACGCAAACTAAAATAGAAAACGGATTACTGAATATTATAAATATATGTTATTGGTTAAATACAGTATAACGTAAAGACAAATTCAACAGTGAAATTGTGAAGGAATTTAATAAAAGACGCTAAATCTACTGCTGTCACTTTCCTACATCCTAAAATAATCTTAAATGCTTGTATTATTGAGTCCAATTGGCATATTGTTTTAAATATTAATCCCAAGTCTGAAGCTGAACTTGCGCCTAATTATAATCCCATTGGACCACGTTAAGCAATATACATATACTCGTATGTAGTCATACACAATATATATTTGATAGACAGTTAGACTTTTCATAGATATTAGCTGTACCCTTAGTCTTAGGTTTTTATATTTAGTCAGTGTGTCCACGTATGTATTTACTATAGTTTTATTTATGTGAATTTATTGAGTATTTGAATATTGTAATATTGAAAATTGTTTAATATTTTGATACTGTAATAATTTAATTTTCTATTTTTAATAATTTATTTCAGTATAAATACAATTATTATAAATGTTAATCTGTTTAAAATTCTTTTCATAATTATATGTAGAAATACAGTATTATTTGAATATTTATTACGTGTTAAATACAAAGTATTTACGATACTTACACAATTTTACAGTATTGTAATATTTAACGCAGACTTTTGTAAAAAATTGCAATTTGAAAATGTATTAAATATCAATTTTGCTCCATTTAAATCAAATATATCGCTTACCATATAACTTACTCCATACATACATAAATCCATACATTTAGCATATTTTCGATATTGATAAATAAGATATTAAATAGAAACATTTCATAATGACTGCACTTAACTTTATATCATTTTGAATTAAATCTGTAATAACATATCTAAAATATACACATTTTTCTAACAACATTTTTCGCACAAAATCACGTGATACATAACTATATGATTTTACATTTTTTTTGTATTTTCTTTTTTATTTAATTGTGTGTAATGTAACATGAATCAATTATGTACGTTTAAATGTAACATTTTGGTATAAATTCTGATGTTTCTTGTATAAAAAGATTATATAATAACAATGTCGTTTCATTTTTATATCCCCCCCCCCCAACATACTTCAAATTATTTCAACTAGATGGCGTTGTCCGATTAAGCTAATCTTACTATTTTTATATGGATGGATGGATGTTTGTTTAAAGGTCTCAACAGAACGGTTGAACGGAAACGCTAAAATACGTACGACGTAACACATACTCTGGAATAACACATAGGCTATTTTTTGCGTTTCTTTTTTTGTTCCGGGCGGACGGAGATGCAGGTGACAGCTGGTCCTAACTAAACAAACATAGCATCCGGTAAAGGATCAAAAAATCATCTTGTACATTTGTTTATTTCAATCTTGATCTCATCTTGGAAATGTAACATTATTACACGTAATTTAATAATGTCCTTCCATTTCACAAACGAAGCAATAAACGTGAGTAAGTGAGTGATCCATAACGTCAATTTATTCAACAAATGCGTTAATTTTAAGTCTTTATATAAAAGAAAGAAATTATAAAGATGTGATAATTTAATTTGTGAGCATCAGTTTAACCGTGGGTTTCTGAGAGCAAAATCCACGTTTACAAGATATTGTTATCTCTATTTCATAAAAGATAATGACAGGGATGACGATATGTTTTATACAGAAGTTTTAATCTCGGAAACCAAGGGATTAAATCGTATACATTTTTCGTTACTCTAATTGTAAATTGAAATAATCACAGTCAAAGCAGATTTAGCTTAAAATATGACAAAAAACAATTCTTGTAGAATATAATAAGCTCTTTCTTTCTGTTAAATGTCAGCAAAAATAAATCGAATCCTCAAATATCCCATTTATACGCAAAATTAATTTCATTAAACGAAAGTTAGGGTCGAAAAAAATCATTTGCCGAGAGGCTTTTATAATAAAACAAAATTATCGAAAAATAAATTGAGTCTCGGGATTATTTTAAAGAAAATTAACCCACAGTTAAGTCTCAGGCTGTTAGACCATACTTCGACTTTGCTCCGGCTTCACTTAGGCTAGACTTACTTGAGTACTTAACTCAGTATAATTTCATGTTTTAAAGTACGATTAGTTCATATAAGCTGTGCTTAAAACAAATGACTATATAACATTTACTTATTACTTCTTTCCTTATAAAATTTGACCCATTAAATAATTAACTTGATTTAAAAAAACGCTCTCTAATGGATAGCGCCATCTATTGGATGTGTTTTAAAACTCTATAAATAAATTTGTATAGATATTTGTTAGTAAAATAATGTAAGCAAATGCCTTTAATATAATATCATATATTATTTCACTGTACGAATGTAGATATGAGAAGTGAGATATTTTGTCGGAATTCAGATATTAGTATTGAGAATGTTACGAAGCACAATACGTCGTAATTTCAGAATAGTTCAGCGAGATAGTCGAGTTTGTAACTAAGAAATACAAACAAATATATATGTATTATTTTACACATTTTATGCATGTCGTAAGCTTCATATTTTCCAAAGAAATTGTATGGAGATATTTGGAACTGGATTTTTCATTTACTCGGACAATTCTCAAGCTACACAAATGTTAAAATTTCTGTGTATCTAAAATAAAATAAAATATAATTATACTTTACATTAAAATACAATAACGAGCAACACCTGCGTAAACTTAATTTATAAAACTTTTCAACGAATCGAAACATAATTGTCAATTAATTAACAAAAGACGAACAGTTGAAATGGAATTACAAAATGGCGGACAATACGTTCGAATGTATTGTTACCGACTTGCGACCGCCATTTTACAAAGCCTGCGACAATGGAGATAAATTAATGGATTGTTACTATAATGCAATTAATTTTAACATTTTTAAACCTTAATAAGAATATTAATGTTAATTAAAAAGACCTATGGCCTGTTGTAAAATAAAAACATAAGTAATGAAAATTAATTAAAAGACACGACAAACTGCAACAAGACATTACTACACTATAGAACGGAATAAATATAACAACAACAAAAATATAATATTAACCAAAACAATAATATTATCCTTCTCAAAGACTTCAAAGTAAAATATCTTCTGTAAGTACAAACTAGCTGTCGCTCGCGACTACATCCGCGCGAAATAAAAAAAAAAATTAATTAGTAGCCTATGTGTTCTGCTATACTATGTTCTACATCTATGCCAAATTTCAGCGATATCTATGCAGCACTTCTGGAGATACCTTCAAATAAACTCTCCATCCAAACATTTATAATATTAGTTAGAAGCAAGATAATATTTATCTAGGCAAACCTCAGTAGGTAAATGTAAATTAATTATCTAATAGCAACATGCAAATATTCAGAGCTAATAGTAAAGTTAACTGGGGCGAACTGATTTATACAAACATTGGATATTTGGCGTTTACTAAAACGTTACTATGAAGCTTCGGATTCTAATTATGACAAAACTTCTTCGTTTTACTTATTAAAAGATGATAAAAATAAAGAACATGCAAAACCATACTTACTCCATCTAAATACCTATTAATAGTTGAAGATTATCTTAAGAAAAATTACACGTATTGATCTCTACCGTATCCAGACAGTTAGCTATAATATAACTCAACATTGTAGTGTTGAAATAAATTACAATTTTAACCTTTAAAAGCTACATTAGATCTTTTAAAGAAAGATTCAGTAAAAGGCAATGCAGCGGAGCGAGGGAGCGCTGTTCGCTACAATTAATTTAGCAAAGGCTGATGGAAGGCACTTTCCCTCGTTACCTGTGAGTCTGTCCTCGTGCCGACACTACAATTTAAGAACTTATTATATTCGAAACATTTTATAAGAAAGATGAGACAATTATTATAAAAGTTAGTCACACCATCTTGATTTATGACATTATGACAATACATTATTAATTACCACCCTTTTCTTATAAAAGGAAATGATGGGAAGGAGAAGTGGATTTAGCGTAGGAGGGGACGCATAAGAAGGGCAAATATTCTCTTTCTGTGCGGCTCCCCACCGTTGATTAAAGATAGGCAACGCATCTGTAATGGCAGCGGTCCATGGGCAGAGGTGGTTTCGCTATTTCGACGAATTCAGGTGGCCGAATGTTCCTTTGCCTTTTTGTACTATATAAAAAAAAACTAATAAAATCAATATTGGAGACTGGCTTATTGGCAATATTGGCTTTCGACTTTCAAAATTTTCAAGCAAATTAAAAATATTTGCACTTAAATAAATAGGAATCATTAAAATGATTAATTAAGATATGAGAATCGTGATATTGACTTGCAAATCTCTGATTGTAATTAACCAGCTGACGCCATCGCTGTTGTAAACGATTTCTGAACGTGAATCCAGTTTGTATGAATTATTCATGAAACAGATGTCGCGAAGGAACAAAAACACGAAAAAAAAAACAAAATCTTTAAACAACTAATACAAGATTCCCGCCAAAATAGAATTTAAAAGATAAAATTCTGTAAATTTTCCAGACTTAACTCATTCTCTTGTGTTTCTAGAAAAGCTTGATTAATATTAAAAAGTTTAATATATTACTTACCCTATGTTGCCACCGTAAAATGAAATATATTTATCATTTTACAATGTGGTTAAAACAGAACAAACGTCACCGCATAAGCTCGAATATTGTTTTAATAATTATTGAATTATTGCGGACACAATTATTATCCGTCATTTTGCGTGTGGTCGGCGCAAATCCAACATGGCGGCGGACAAAGCGTCAGTTTCGCGGCATCATGACGCTGATGAATTATTAAATAGAACACATTGTTTTAATAAACAATGTTACAGGTATTCAATTTTAACAACAGAATATTCATAGATTATATTGAACAAAAGAGTAAGGTGAATTTATCGTTTTTTTTCTTAAGAGAAGAAGTCAAATGTACGCCACGGACGTTGTTATCGCCGACTCCCATGATCATGAAGCGCACATGAATTGCCGGTCTTTTAGATAAAGATAATGCTTCTTGAAGGATCCTAGATTTTGATATAAATAAAAAAACGTATCACAAATGTCTCTCTATCCGTTGGACAGAAGCTTAGGTTGCTCAAGGCTGCCAATATTCAAAATCAAAACTGAACATTAGTAAATGCTGCCACCTTTTATTGTCCATGATGATGATGATCTCTATAAATTAATTACTTGCAATATTTATATACGTACTTCTACATAAAGATCGGTCTTATTAATAACATGAAAAGTTTATGTCGTACAATATACGTTCGCGTTTATTTTTGCAATAAATGGAAAATTAGCATTTTATTAAGACGTCATGAAACCTGTCGCAAATGTTCCACTCATATTGAGATAAATAATATTTTAAGTTCCTTATAAACAATCATCTGGTATACGATTGGATCGAAATTACAAAAGTTAAAGTTATTAATTACAGTTGAACTGTTATTAATTACTTTAAGCTTCACTTTTATGAAATAAACTCAAAAAACAGTAAAACTGTAGCTGCATTTTATGAAGCATATCTTTCGAGAGCAATTTATTAATGAAAGTACATTTCCATTATAAAAAGTAAGCAGTAAAATATAAAATAGCAAATTTTCCACAGCAGTACACCGCGCTGTCGCACGAACACGTTCCTTGTCTCTTCTTGTCTTTTTTATTTGAATTTTATTCTCTTTGTATTCACAATATAAAGTATAGCTTTTAGATAATGAGCAATCCCAGTGACCGTTTACTTACCGTATATATACAAAAAGATAGAAAAAATATTTGACATCTGCAAAATGATACCAGTAAATTTTGTACAAAATTAAGTATGTTCTGCTCCTCCATACATCTCTATCAGCCGTCATATCTGAATTCCCCCACTTTTTACTTATATCCTCTTTCACACAATCCATCCATACTTTCTTTGCTCTTCAAGCATACGCTTTTCTTCAAAAAAAGATTCTTTTATAAAAAAAAAAAAAAACTAGCTAGCCAGCGACTACGTTCGCATGCGATTGAAAAATAGATAGGAGTGGAATCTCATACCTATTGAATATACATTTAAAGTTTCATAAAAATTGATCAAGCAGTTTCGGAGGAGTATGGTAACTAACATTTTGATGCGAGAATTATATATGATCTGTAAATTTTTTTAAAATAGTTTAGGCATGTTTTTATCAATGATTAGATTATGCATTAAACAACTTCTATGTATAATATAATCATAAAGATGTATGCTACAAGGTTGTTGCTCACTGCTCGTTAAAATTATTAATTACATTACGACAAGGAACTTATGATAACCTATAATAATAATAATTTATCGACGATTACAATAACTATTCTATCTTAAAATACAGCACAAAAATATCCAGATTTTATCTGTGTAGCATTGCTCTGAACTAAGTCCTATTGGTGCTATTTTCACGAATGTTTGAAAACCATTTTACGAAACAGTGTATTATTCTCCAGGCCCGGACCCGGGCTTATCAAATCGAACCCAAAATGAATACAACTTAGAGATCCCAGGTAGAGAAAGAATTGTTTTATTTTGTCCAAAAATAATCAATGATTATTGACTTATATTTGCCGGTTTTAGAAATTTAAAATACATATTACGTGCAATATCAAATTCTTATCAACTTCAATGACGTCAATACTGCAAATCTATTTGTTTCATCTGCATATTATACAGTTCTTTATGGCCCATTTAATGGGTTATTTATGAAAAAAAAAAAAATGACAGCAAGATATAAAATCATGGACAGCCATTTCTAACGTTAGCAAGATATTGCACTTACAACAAGTCAAAGGTCATTCAAAAGTAATCTTAACTTCTCGACAATAAAGCTTCAAATTGAAAATATAATAAAACAACTTAAGTTCATTTATATCTTTTAAAATCTGTATACGTAAGTCGGTATCCCCAAGGTCTTAAATACCTTAATGAGTAAGTGACCGCAGACAGCTTGATGTTTAAAAGTTTTCTGCCTACTACGTTCTCGTCATTGAGAGATTTAGCAGGCTGATAAAGTTATGTGTAATTCCTGCAAAGTACTGCCGGTGGACCCTGAAACCACAAGATTCGGTTACTTATTTTACATCTTAATTGTTTTTATAACAAAACTAGATATCGCTTGCGACTCTGTCAGCGCTGAATTTAAATAAAACTTAAATAGTAACCTATGTGTTCCTTCCAGATTATAATTTATGCCAAATTTCATCGAGATCCATTGAACCGTTCTAGAGATACCTCAACATCCAAACATGCACATTTATAATACCAATAATAAGTAAGATGTAGATTATCAGTATGATATCTGGTGTCGACTCCGGATAAAATTTAATTTTGGAAAATTCGTATAAAAATTTTTCAGTCAACATTCTTTACATGGAAGTTTAGTAAATAAACCTTGTTGTACAAGTGAGATATGATCGAATGTTACCACCCTAAAATAAATTTGATTCTACTTTTCTACATTTGTAAACAAACATACTTAATTAAGAAATTTTATGTTTACTCTGTCTTTATTTACATTAGATCAAGAATTCACGACCAATTAACCTTTCTACATTGTTTATCTTTGCCACTGTAGCGTAATGTCAGACACGTTTGACTAGGCTAATATGATGAGAATCAGCAGTCCGGTTTTACCATCATCCGCGGTCACACGTCACAATGTCACTCTCGAGTCTACTCCTGTTTACATCATTCGCGATCGTTTCCACTCGTAATGTTCATCAAGTGACCACAAGTTACAGATACATAGAAAGTAAACCTTCTTACAGTGATGAATATAAAAATGTATTTGATCCAAATGAAGATCGGGAAACAATATCAAACTATGAATATCAAAGTGAAGCAACGAATCAACAAACACAAGAAAATCACAACCAAAGACAAGAGCATGGTAATTCAAACCAAGAATTGAATCAAAGTATTAAAAAATATGCTACAAATGGACCAGTATTTACAAATATAAATCGACATCAATACAATAATAACGTGAAGTATATTAAAAGATTAGACGAAGAAATAGATCCTGACATTATAATATTCAAAGATAACATAGATGATCAGAGACAACCGTTCACGAATAAAAGAACACAGAACAATACTAAATACAAAATAAATGTTAACACAGTACCTATAAGGAAAGTAACAAGTCCTTCAAAATTACCGGAAATACACGGAAGTACGAAGGAACAATACACTACTGAGTCGTATTCAGACAGGACTAGAACTTCGGACAAAGTTACTAATGTTACTAAAGTATCAAATACACGTAATAATACTAAAAGTGTAAAAGAAATCCAAGAGACGACACCAGTAGGATTTGAACTTGACGATAGAGTTGCATTTAACGGGGACAAGTGTGCTACAGGTCAAGCGAAAGTGCTAGGAAAGTGCGTACCAAAACAAGACTGATAATTATCGTGTTTCCTAGTGATTACTATAGTATTGAGTACAATTTAATTAAAATTATTAATAAATTACGTGTTAATTATGTTGTTACACGTTTTATGTGTAAACAATTTTATATGTAAGTATATTTATTAAGAAATATGAAAATTATTACGCTTTTAGAAGCATCCGTCTGATAAAACAAGATTGTAAGTTAAATATGTTAGAATACTGTTATTAAGGAAAGTTTAAATCTTATTTAAATATCACTTGGATCTCTTACTCGCCTCGTGTTAAAATAAACAATATTATACTTATATAATATGAATTAGATATATAAATTAACGTTTCATTAGACTTTGTGACAAATGTAACATCGGCGTTAAATAATAATTAAAACCTTATAATATAATACATCATTTCATCATGATTACGGTGAAGGAAAACATAGTAATGCTGCACATATCTGAAAAGAAATTCAAAGATATGTGTGAAGTCAACCGACCCGTACTTGGATAGCGTGGTTGGCTATGGCCTAATCACCATTAACATAGGGTAGGCTCTGAGCGTTTTTTAGTGGGTATTCTGGTCACCTTCTGTGGCCGGCGAGTCCCACACTCCCTACGCCATTGCACCGCCCGGCGTAGGCGTGCGTAAATGCATTTCCTGACTATAAAAAAAAAAAAAAAGAGGCTCTGAGCCCCTCGGTGGGGACGTATAGTGAGCTGATGATGATGATGAATATAATACATACTTATTTGTAATTAACAACTCGCCATAAGTAACATTTTAAATAATATAAAATTACACACTTTTTAACGGTTTTTTGCTTATACTTACAATCCCTACAGATCCACAACTTCTAAAACTCCTTATCAGTCTTTACCTGCCCATTCCCCCACCTTTAGATCTAGCCTAGATCATTGACTGGTGCCGTTCTTGTCTCACCCAGGGTGTGACACAAAATTATTTTATTACTAATTACATTAGGTTATTTTTAACCCATTTTCATGCTAAAAAGTCACAAGATCCTTCATTTACCTAAGCTGTTTTGTTACGTTTAGTCTTTGTCATTTTCTATGCCTGAGTAGATTTGACATATTGTCTGACAGAACTGACCGCGATATCAACAATCATGTCGTACTATATTAACATCATGTAGTAACATTTTTCATACATAATAGTACACTAGTTGTCGGCCGCGACTCCGCCCGCGCGGAATTAATAACAAACTTAATTAGTAGCATATGTGGTCTTCCACACCATGTTCTACATCGATGCCAAAGGTCCATATAAGTTTATAGTCTTACTTCTTACTAATATTTGAATATTTGGACGTATGGATGGATGTTTGTTGGAAGGTATCTCCAGAAAGGCTGAAAGGATATAGATGAAATTTGGCATGCATATAGAACATAGCTTGGAAGAATATATAGGCTACTAATCATGTTTTTTTTTAATTCAACGCGGACGGTTTCGCGGGCGACAACTAATTTATATTTATATGTAAATATTAAAACGGAACAAACCTCAAAATAAACTTTTCCACTTGGAAATTACTTAATTAAGATAATACTAATGTTGTTGCATAAAATTAGGCGGCAGAATAATTGGATTTTTTATAACTTATTGTTCCCGCAACCAATCGACTTACAAACTTGTAAAGATTCTATTAAAATTGATATTAACTAAGCAATTAAATTAACTACCGATCATTATTAACACAAATTATTGTTCATGATGTCATATTGTGAATACAATATTGCATAATTATTAAGACAAGTTACGATCTATCTATAACTCATCTTCATAAAAAAACTTTAAAACATAAACAATTGTAAATGATATTTTTGTTACGTTTCCTTATCATAATTTCTTTTGTAGCTACAGAAATCGTTTAGACTTTCTTAAATTTATATTAAGATTTTCAAGAAATAAGTGTTAAAAAGTGGAAGATTTATATTTTATATATATAAAAGAAAGTCGTGTTAGTTACACTATTTATAACTCAAGAACAGCTTTACCGATATGCCTGAAAATTGTTGATGAGGTAGCTTAGAGCCAGGAGACTGACATAGGATACTATTTATTCTTTTTTTTTCGAATTTATGCCTGAATGCTCTTTATTTAACTTACTAATATTATAAATGCGAATGTTTAGATGTATGTGATGTGGATGGATGGATGGGTGTTTGAAGATATCTCTAGAACGGCTGAACGGATCTCGATTAAATTTGGCATACGTGTAGAACATAGTCTGAAAGAACACATAGGCTACACTAATTAAGTTTTTTTATCTACCACGGGTGACAGCTACTAACCTATCTATTCGACTATTTACGTAGTAAACCTTTGCATTGTAATATTGTGTGATTAGGTATTTCCCTTGAGGAAAATTTACAAAAACATTTACCGCTCTGTGATTTGTTTGTTTATACATCAAGCAAATTAAAATGTTACCAAGGCTGAATTACAAGGTCATCAAACTGTACAAAAGTAGGTGATCTTCTCGTATAATCTAAGATCCCATTGCTTCCAGAACTACGATGTTACGTGTTGCCAATTTTTTTTATATTAGCCCTACTTAAAATATTAAATTTAATTATTATTTATGTAGATTAATTAAAAAAATCGAGACAGTAAACACTTTTTACTCTTTATCTTGACTTTTTACCGCTAGATGTCAGCATAGTATGAACTACTGTGCCATCTCTTTGACACGTCATATCTAATCTCTTTCACACAATATATGTATCTATTCTTACTTTTGTCTTCACTTGTTACTATCGCAACAAAAAAAAAATCTGTAAAATAGCTCTACATTAAAAGCTACTTATAAAAAAGCTTTCGTTGCATACAACAAAGATTTATAACAGTACAGTTATTTTTCCTCAAGTAACATAAGTTTTTGTGCGATGACGTGATACGTTTGTTTGTAACAGGATGCAATGTTTTTGTCCCAGACTCGACTCTCGTTTCCATAGTGTCATGCGTGCGATCACCAAGGTTGTTACAGTCCGGTGGACTTCACGATAATATTTAGATATTAATACTCATTTTTATAGTTATTATAATCTTATACCAGCCAGATTTATACGAAGTCTAAAGAAAGTAATAATAGGAGAGCGTCGTTGACTCAGAGGTTCTTGACTTGTAACTGCACGTCCTGAGTTCGAATACTGCATTGTACCAATGTGTTATTCAATTTACATATATGCATTTATTCGACGTTCTAACGGCGAAGGAAAACATTGTGATGCAACTTGCATCTGCGAAGAAATTCAAAGAAATAGACCTAGTCACCTCTGACTTGGGTAGGCTCCGAGTCCCTTAAGAGGGATGTATCGTTAGGCGATGATGATGAATAAGTAGGTTTTTTTAGTCACCATTCTTTCGATTTAGTGAGAACAACAGCATTGGGAAATCTTTGTATGTGGTGCGCGGAAGGCCTCATACTGTGGACGACGTTGCGGATGGTCTTCATGTAACAGTGAACTGACTCAAGTAGGTGACGATGATACGTCATTACCTTGAACAACTGTAGCCTTAAATGTTTATTAATTTCTTCATTTGTTTTGGTTTTGAAAATAGAACGTAATAAAATATAAATGAATAGAAATATTTTCATTGCACTTTATTTTCTTTTATGTACATTACATTATGTACATTATATAATAGACAATTAACTTACGTAGACTTATTATATATATGATTAGAATGACTTAAAGTAAATCTTATATATAAAATTCTCGTGTCACAACTTTCGTTCCCATACTCTTCCGAAACGGCTTCATCGATTCTCATGAAATTTTGTGAGCATATTGAGTAGCTCTGAGAATCAGCCAACATCTATTTTTAATCCCGCGCGGACGGAGTCGCGGGCGATAGCTAGTTTAATCTATGAATCTGTAAATATACATTTTGGAAAGAAATTATATCATTATATAATTTGTTACAATCAATTTTAAAAATTTGCTGACAAATTACAATATGTCTAGTTCGATTATAAACTCATAAAATATCATAATCGCATACATGTACAGTACAGAAGTGTAACGTTTATATACATATAAAAATATAGCTTATAGTAACTATACAAAGATTAAAATATACCAATTCCTTTTAAGTTAATCGTTGAACACATAATTATTTGATTTATACAACATCTTGGCGGATATATAGCAGGAAATATAATTGCGCTTTCACAAATTCAAGAACAAATGTAGCAACAATAAGTTCTCCGAAACCAGTAAAATTTTAGTTTACATGGAAAAAGTTTGGCAATCTCTGGTCTAGAAGAGTTGTTAAGAAAGGACTAAACGACACGCTGTGCGCAGCGCTCTAAGAAATAGATTAATAATAAAGCTAAGTTTAATGTAAACTTTATAACTCCAAGTTCTAAGTAAACAAAAGGCGAATCGCCTCCGTCAAGGAATGTTCCCTTGATGTTCAATTATTTGCAACATGAATCGATCTGCGACGTCTGCAGCCGTTGGCAGCCTGCTAGTAATCCGCTGGTTGTCTGCTAGTGGTCTACAGGTCTGCTGCATCAGAAGGTCTCTGAATCAAACCACTGCCACATCTTAGGCTTGGTATAGTCCAGCTCGTACTCTTCGCATTTCTGACCAGTTATTCTGGAAACACATTATGAGAGATTCAAAATGTCATCGATTTTAGACCTGAGATAAATAAAAATATATTTTTACAATTCATAAAAAATGCTTTGAAGTATTGACAGCGTAAGTATTATCCTGTTCATATTTATATTGAATGAAAAACCATTTATAAAGCAAAATTTAATTCTCTTTGCCCTTTCCCCATACTTTTAGTCACTGATTTCTCTGCCGTCATCGTTAACACAATCCCATCAGTACATTGTTCGTATCCAACTTAATTAGTTCAGTAAGCTGAACGGAGGCAGAGAGTACTCACTATACTAACCATACAAGTTCATTCCACAAACAAAAGTCTGAATACAAAGTGTAACTAACCTAGTACGACGCACGCATTTGACGATGGGATGTGCCTTCCTGAAGCACTGCGGTCCCAACACATTGAAGTAAGTGAGGCCGATCTGCGCCGACACCAGTGAGTTGGTCCTTCGCAGGC